>NC_133328.1:34769040-35026540 GCF_042186555.1 Aquarana catesbeiana
ACGCACTGCACTAACTTGTAGCTTTAGATGAACACTGTGCAGAGGTCTCACTACACTTGTAGTTTTAGCTGAACACTGTGAGCAGGACGCACTGCACTAACTTGTAACTTTAGATGAACACTGTGCAGAGGTCTCACTACACTAACTTGTAGTTTTAGCTGAACACTGTGAGCAGGACGCATTGCACTAACTTGTAGCTTTAGATGAACACTGTGCAGAGGTCTCACTACACTAACTTGTAGTTTTAGCTGAACACTGTGAGCAGGACGCATTGCACTAACTTGTAGCTTTAGATGAACACTGTGCAGAGGTCTCACTACACTAACTTGTAGTTTTAGCTGAACACTGTGAGCAGGACGCACTGCACTAATTTGTAGCTTTAGATGAACACTGTGCAGAGGTCTCGCTACACTAACTTGTAGTTTTACCTGAACACTGTGAGCAGGACTCACTGCACTAACTTGTAGCTTTAGATGAACACTGTGCAGAGGTCTCGCTACACTAACTTGTAGTTTTAGCTGAACACTGTGAGCAGGACGCACTGCATTAACTTGTAGCTTTAGATGAACACTGTGCAGAGGTCTCACTACACTAACTTGTAGTTTTAGCTGAACACTGTGAGCAGGACGCACTGCACTAACTTGTAGCTTTAGATGAACACTGTGCAGAGGTCTCACTACACTAACTTGTAGCTTTAGATGAACACTGTGCAGAGGTCTCACTACACTAACTTGTAGTTTTAGCTGAACACTGTGAGCAGGACGCACTGCACTAACTTGTAGCTTTAGATGAACACTGTGAGCAGGACACATTGCACTAACTTGTAGCTTTAGATGAACACTGTGCAGAGGTCTCACTACACTAACTTGTAGTTTTAGCTGAACACTGTGAGCAGGACGCACTGCACTAACTTGTAGCTTTAGATGAACACTGTGCAGAGGTCTCACTACACTAACCTGTAGTTTTAGCTGAACACTGTGAGCAGGACGCACTGCACTAACTTGTAGCTTTAGATGAACACTGTGCAGAGGTCTCACTGCACTAACTTGTAGCTTTAGATGAACACTGTGCAGAGGTCTCACTACACTAACTTGTAGTTTTAGCTGAACACTGTGAGCAGGACGCACTGCACTAACTTGTAGCTTTAGATTAACACTGTGCAGAGGTCTCACTACACTAACCTGTAGTTTTAGCTGAACACTGTGAGCAGGACGCACTGCACTAACTTGTAGCTTTAGATGAACACTGTGCAGAGGTCTCACTGCACTAACTTGTAGCTTTAGATGAACACTGTGCAGAGGTCTCACTACACTAACTTGTAGGTTTAGCTGAACACTGTGAGCAGGATGCACTGCACTAACTTGTAGCTTTAGATGAACACTGTGCAGAGCTCGCAAAAAAATAACTTGTAGTTTTAGCTGAACACTGTGAGCAGGACGCACTACACTAACTTGTAGTTTTAGCTGAACACTGTGAGCAGGATGCACTGCACTAACTTGTAGCTTTAGATGAACACTGTGCAGAGGTCTCACTACACTAACTTGTAGTTTTAGCTGAACACTGTGAGGAGGACGTACTGCACTAACTTGTAGCTTTAGATGAACACTGTGCAGAGGTCTCACTACACTAACTTGTAGTTTTAGCTGAACACTGTGAGCAGGGCGTACTGCACTAACTTGTAGCTTTAGATGAACACTGTGCAGAGGTCTCACTACACTAACTTGTAGGTTTAGCTGAACACTGTGAGGAGGACGCACCACACTAACTTGTAGTTTTAGCTGAACACTGTGAGCAGGACACACTGCACTAACTTGTAGCTTTAGATGAACACTGTGCAGAGGTCTCACTACACTAACTTGTAGTTTTAGCTGAACACTGTGAGCAGGACGCATTGCACTAACTTGTAGCTTTAGATGAACACTGTGCAGAGGTCTCACTACACTAACTTGTAGGTTTAGCTGAACACTGTGAGGAGGACCCACCACACTAACTTGTAGTTTTAGCTGAACACTGTGAGCAGGACGCACTGCACTAACTTGTAGCTTTAGATGAACACTGTGCAGAGGTCTCACTACACTAACTTGTAGTTTTAGCTGAACACTGTGAGCAGGACGCACTGCACTAACTTGTAGCTTTAGATGAACACTGTGCAGAGGTCTCACTACACTAACTTTTAGTTTTAGCTGCACACTGTGAGCAGGATGCACTGCACTAACTTGTAGCTTTAGATGAACACTGTGCAGAGGTCTCACTACACTAACTTGTAGTTTTAGCTGAACATTGTGAGCAGGACGCATTGCACTAACTTGTAGCTTTAGATGAACACTGTGCAGAGGTCTCACTACACTAACTTGTAGGTTTAGCTGAACACTGTGAGGAGGACGTACTGCACTAACTTGTAGCTTTAGATGAACACTGTGCAGAGGTCTCACTACACTAACTTGTAGTTTTAGCTGAACACTGTGAGCAGGACACACTGCACTAACTTGTATCTTTAGATGAACACTGTGCAGAGGTCTCACTACACTAACTTGTAGTTTTAGCTGAACACTGTGAGCAGGACGCACTGCACTAACTTGTAGCTTTAGATGAAAACTGTGCAGAGGTCTCACTACACTAACTTTTAGTTTTAGCTGCACACTGTGAGCAGGACGCACTGCACTAACTTGTAGCTTTAGATGAACACTGTGCAGAGGTCTCACTACACTAACTTGTAGTTTTAGCTGAACACTGTGAGCAGGACGCATTGCACTAGCTTGTAGCTTTAGATGAACACTGTGCAGAGGTCTCACTACACTAACTTGTAGGTTTAGCTGAACACTGTGAGGAGGATGTACTGCACTAACTTGTAGCTTTAGATGAACACTGTGCAGAGGTCTCACTACACTAACTTGTAGTTTTAGCTGAACACTGTGAGCAGGACACATTGCACTAACTTGTAGCTTTAGATGAAAACTGTGCAGAGGTCTCACTACACTAACTTGTAGGTTTAGCTGAACACTGTGAGGAGGATGCACCACACTAACATGTAGTTTTAGCTGAACACTGTGAGGAGGACGTACTGCACTAACTTGTAGCTTTAGATGAACACTGTGCAGAGGTCTCACTACACTAACTTGTAGTTTTAGCTGAACACTGTGAGCAGGGCGTACTGCACTAACTTGTAGCTTTAGATGAACACTGTGCAGAGGTCTCACTACACTAACTTGTAGGTTTAGCTGAACACTGTGAGGAGGACGCACCACACTAACTTGTAGTTTTAGCTGAACACTGTGAGCAGGACGCACTGCACTAACTTGTAGCTTTAGATGAACACTGTGCAGAGGTCTCACTACACTAACTTTTAGTTTTAGCTGCACACTGTGAGCAGGACGCACTGCACTAACTTGTAGCTTTAGATGAACACTGTGCAGAGGTCTCACTACACTAACTTGTAGTTTTAGCTGAACACTGTGAGCAGGATGCACTGCACTAACTTGTAGCTTTAGATGAACACTGTGCAGAGGTCTCACTACACTAACTTGTAGTTTTAGCTGAACACTGTGAGCAGGACGCATTGCACTAACTTGTAGCTTTAGATGAACACTGTGCAGAGGTCTCACTACACTAACTTGTAGGTTTAGCTGAACACTGTGAGGAGGACGCACCACACTAACTTGTAGTTTTAGCTGAACACTGTGAGCAGGACGCACTGCACTAACTTGTAGCTTTAGATGAACACTGTGCAGAGGTCTCACTACACTAACTTGCAGTTTTAGCTGAACACTGTGAGCAGGACGCACTGCACTAACTTGTAGCTTTAGATGAACACTGTGCAGAGGTCTCACTACACTAACTTTTAGTTTTAGCTGCACACTGTGAGCAGGACGCACTGCACTAACTTGTAGCTTTAGATGAACACTGTGCAGAGGTCTCACTACACTAACTTGTAGTTTTAGCTGAACACTGTGAGCAGGACGCATTGCACTAACTTGTAGCTTTAGATGAACACTGTGCAGAGGTCTCACTACACTAACTTGTAGGTTTAGCTGAACACTGTGAGGAGGACGTACTGCACTAACTTGTAGCTTTAGATGAACACTGTGCAGAGGTCTCACTACACTAACTTGTAGTTTTAGCTGAACACTGTGAGCAGGACACACTGCACTGACTTGTAGCTTTAGATGAAAACTGTGCAGAGGTCTCACTACACTAACTTGTAGGTTTAGCTGAACACTGTGAGGAGGATGCACCACACTAACATGTAGTTTTAGCTGAACACTGTGAGCAGGACGCACTGCACTAACTTGTAGCTTTAGATGAACACTGTGCAGAGGTCTCACTACACTAACTTGTAGTTTTAGCTGAACACTGTGAGCAGGACGCACTGCATTAACTTGTAGCTTTAGATGAACACTGTGCAGAGGTCTCACTACACTAACTTGTAGTTTTAGCTGAACACTGTGAGCAGGACGCACTGCACAAACTTGTAGCTTTAGATGAACACTGTGCAGAGGTCTCACTACACTAACTTGTAGTTTTAGCTGAACACTGTGAGCAGGACGCACTGCACTAACTTGTAGCTTTAGATGAACACTGTGCAGAGGTCTCACTACACTAACTTTTAGTTTTAGCTGCACACTGTGAGCAGGACGCACTGCACTAACTTGTAGCTTTAGATGAACACTGTGCAGAGGTCTCACTACACTAACTTGTAGTTTTAGCTGTACACTGTGAGCAGGACGCATTGCACTAACTTGTAGCTTTAGATGAACACTGTGCAGAGGTCTCACTACACTAACTTGTAGGTTTAGCTGAACACTGTGAGGAGGACGTACTGCACTAACTTGTAGCTTTAGATGAACACTGTGCAGAGGTCTCACTACACTAACTTGTAGTTTTAGCTGAACACTGTGAGCAGGACACACTGCACTGACTTGTAGCTTTCGATGAAAACTGTGCAGAGGTCTCACTACACTAACTTGTAGGTTTAGCTGAACACTGTGAGGAGGATGCACCACACTAACATGTAGTTTTAGCTGAACACTGTGAGCAGGACGCACTGCACTAACTTGTAGCTTTAGATGAACACTGTGCAGAGGTCTCACTACACTAACTTGTAGTTTTAGCTGAACACTGTGAGCAGGACGCACTGCATTAACTTGTAGCTTTAGATGAACACTGTGCAGAGGTCTCACTACACTAACTTGTAGTTTTAGCTGAACACTGTGAGCAGGACGCACTGCACAAACTTGTAGCTTTAGATGAACACTGTGCAGAGGTCTCACTACACTAACTTGTAGTTTTAGCTGAACACTGTGAGCAGGAGGCACTGCACTAACTTGTAGCTTTAGATGAACACTGTGCAGAGTAGGGATGAGCCGAACACCCCCGGTTCGGTTCGCACCAGAACCCGCGAACGGACCGAAAGTTCGCACGAACGTTAGAACCCCATTGACGTCTATGGGACTCGAACGTTCGAAATCAAAAGTGCTCATTTTAAAGGCTAATTTGCATGGTATTGTCCTAAAAAGGGTTTGGGGACCCGGGTCCTACCCCAGGGGACATGTATCAATGCAAAAAAAACTTTTAAAAACGGCCGTTTTTTCGGGAGCAGTGATTTTAATGATGCTTAAAGTAAAAAAAAAAAAGTGAAATATTCCTTTAAATATCGTACCTGGGGGGTGTCTATAGTATGCCTGTAAAGTGACGCGTGTTTCCCATGTTTAGAACAGTCCCTGCACCAAATGTCATTTTTAAAGGAAAAAATCTCATTTAAAACTGCTTGCGGGTTTAATGTCATGTCGGGTCATGGCAATATGGATGAAAATCAGTGAGACAAACGGCATGGGTACCCCCCAGTCCATTACCAGGCCCTTTGGGTCTTGTATGGATATTAAGGGGAACCCCGCACCCAAATTAAAATAAGGAAAGGTGTGGGGCCACCAGGCCCTATATACTCTGAACAGCAGTATACAGGCGGTGCAAACAAGACAGGGACTGTAGGTTTGTTGTTAAGTAGAATCTGTTTGTAATTTTGAACATTTTTAACGTGTTTAGCTCCAGCCAAAAAATCTTTTCTAAGCTTTTTGGAAAACATAGGGAAGGGTTATCACCCCTGTGACATTTGTTTTGCTGTCTTTCCTCCTCTTCAGAAGATTTCACCTCACTTTTTTGTCCCAATGAAAAATGTTTTTTGAAAATTTGGGTTTTTTTGTGGAACAAGGATTGGAAAGCATCAGTGGAAAGGAGAAATTGTTTTCCCATATTAACTCTTACAGGAAAGAATTTCCGTTCCTAGGGGTAGATTTCATCTCACTTCCTGTTGTCTCCTTCCGTTTGCAAGTAGGAGTCATTTGTAAGTTAGATGTTTGAAAGTAGGGTCCTGCCCTATATACTCAGCAGAAATTTGGGCCTTAGGTGTTGCTGTGGCCACAACACTGTAAGCCCTCACAGGGCCCTGCTGTGAAATATTAGATCAAGAATTGTAATTACATGCCCCTGTTGAACAGGAGCTGAAAAATTAGGCCTTAGGCACTGGTGCTGGTGCCACAACACTGCAACCCCTCACAGACACTCTAGTTGGAACGCAGGAACGAGCCCTGCTGCAAAGTATTGCTTCAAAAATTGTAATTACACGCCCCTGTTAGACAGGGGCAGAAAAATTGGGCCTTAGGCACTGGTGCTGGTGCCACAACACTGCAACCCCTCACAGACACTCTAGTTGGAACGCAGGAACGAGCCCTGCTGCAAAGTATTGCATCAAAAATTGTAATTACACGCCCCTGTTAGACAGGGGCAGAAAAATTGGGCCTTAGGCACTGGTGCTGGTGCCACAACACTGCAACCCCTCACAGACACTCTAGTTGGAACGCAGGAACGAGCCCTGCTGCAAAGAAAGTATTGCATCAAAAATTGTAATTACACGCCCCTGTTAGACAGGGGCAGAAAAATTGGGCCTTAGGCACTGGTGCTGGTGCCACAACACTGCAACCCCTCACAGACACTCTAGTTGGAACGCAGGAACGAGCCCTGCTGCAAAGTATTGCATCAAAAATTGTAATTACACGCCCCTGTTAGACAGGGGCAGAAAAATTGGGCCTTAGGCACTGGTGCTGGTGCCACAACACTGCAACCCCTCACAGACACTCTAGTTGGAATGCAGGAACGAGCCCTGCTGCAAAGTATTACATCAAAAATTGTAATTACACGCCCCTGTTAAACAGGGGCTGAAAAATTGTGCCTTAGGCACTGGTGGTGGCGCCCAGAACCAAAAAAGTTCTTACAAGCTATCAGCGTGATGATTGAGGAGGAAGAGGATAATTACTCAGGGATAGTCACTCAGCATCAGCATAGGCAGTCTTTGAAGGGATCTGAGATTTCAAAAAAAATTATTCGGTTACATCAGCATCAGGTGCTTGGTAGCTGGTGGTGATCCAAGACTCATTCATTTTTATGAAGGTCAGCCGATCGACCGAGTCGGTGGACAGACGCACCCTGTGATCGGTTACCACGCCTCCAGCAGCACTGAATGTGCGTTCCGAAAGAATGCTGGATGCAGGACAGGCCAGTAGCTCAATTGCATACTGTGCAAGCTCTGGCCAGTGATCCATCCTCAAGACCCAGTAACCCAGAGGATTTTCGGTGGGAAAGGTGTCCAAGTCTGATCTTGCCCCTAGGTATTCCTGCACCATGTAAAACAGACGCTGGCGATGGTTGCTGGAACCGATCATACCTTGGGGCTGCGGACCAAAAAATTGTCTGAACGCATCGGTCAGACGGCCACCTTCTCCACCGCTCCTTCTTTGACTGACCGAAGCCTCAGCAACACGTTGTCCAGAAACAGGAGTTTGTAACCTCCCAGTCTCTGGGAACGCGTTGCACAGACCTTTCTGCAAGGCCTCCCGAAGATGTTTCATCCTCTGCTCCCTCTGCGATGGCAAGATAAGGTCCGCAACCTTACCCTTGTAACGTGGATCAAGGAGGGTTGCCAGCCAGTATTGGTCCTTCTCCTTGATACCACGAATACGAGGATCCTTACGCAGGCTTTGCAGGATCAGGGAGGCCATGCAGCGTAGGTTTGCTGAGGCATTCGGTCCGGAGTCCTCTGGGTCACTAAGAACGACATGGTCCGCAGCCACCTCCTCCCAGCCACGTACAAGTCCATGTGTTTCTTGGGACTGATCCCTTAAAGACTGCTGCTGATGCTGAGTGCCAGGCTCCACCTCCATACTGACACAATCTTCCTCCTCCTCCTCTTCCTCCTCGTCCTCTTCCTGTGTGATCGGCGGGCACGCAGGAACACTGTCTGGATAAAGGGGGCCTTGAGAGCTAAGGAAGTCCTCCTCTTCCTGCCTCTGTTCTGCCTCAAGTGCCCTGTCCATTATTCCACGCAGCGTGTGCTCCAACAGGTGGACAAGGGGGACAGTGTCACTGATGCATGCACTGTCACTGCTCACCATCCTCGTGGCCTCCTCGAATGGTGACAGGACAGTGCATGCATCCCTGATCATGGCCCACTGGCGTGGGGAAAAAAAAACCAAGCTCCCCTGACCCTGTCCTGGTGCCATAGTCGCACAGGTACTCATTGATGGCCCTCTGCTGCGTGTGCAGCCGCTGCAGCATGGCCAACGTTGAGTTCCACCTGGTGGGCATGTCACAGATTAGGCGGTTCTTGGGCAGGTTAAACTCCTTTTGGAGGTCCGTCAGCCGAGCACTGGCATTATATGACCGGCGGAAATGCACACAGACTTTCCTGGCCTGCCTCAGGACATCCTGTAAGCCCGGGTACCTGCCCAAGAACCGCTGCACCACCAAGTTAAGGACGTGAGCCAAACAGGGCACATGGGTCATTTGTCCCTGTCGGAGGGCAGAGAGGAGGTTGGTGCCATTGTCGCAAACCACCATTCCTGCCTTAAGTTGGCGTGGCGTCAACCACCTCTGAACCTGCCCCTGCAGAGCTGACAAAACCTCTGCCCCAGTGTGGCTCCTGTCCCCCAAGCACACCAGCTCAAGCACCGCATGGCATCTTTTGGCCTGCGTACTTGCGTAGCCCCTTGAACGCCTACGGAGCACCGCTGGTTCCGAGGAAGAGGCCATGGAGGAAGAAGAAGAGGAGGGGGTGGAGGAGAGAGGTGTGTCACAATCAGCATTTTGGAGGCGTGGTGGCGGAACAACCTCCAACACTACTGCACCTTGTCCTGCATCCTTCCCAGCTGCCAGCAGAGTCACCCAATGCGCCGTGAAACTTAGGTAACGTCCCTGTCCATGCCTGCTGGACCATGAGTCAGCGGTAATATGCACCTTACCGCTGACCGCCCTGTCCAGCGAGGCATGGACATTGCCTTCCACATGCCGGTAGAGAGCCGGAATCGCCTTCCGTGAGAAAAAGTGGCGTTTGGGTACCTGCCACTGAGGAACCGCACATTCCACAAACTCACGGAAGGGGGCAGAGTCTACCAACTGAAAAGGCAGCAGTTGAAGTGCTAGCAATTTTGCCAAGCTAGCATTCAACCGCTGGGCATGTGGATGGCTGGGAGCAAACTTCTTTCGGCGGTGCAGCAGCTGGGGCAGGGAAATTTGCCTGGTACAATCTGACGTCGGTGTACCAAAAGCAGATTGCCCACAAGTACTTGGCTGTGACACACCTAATTCTACACCTTCATTCCTCTCACTGCAGGTCTCAGAGAGGACTGAAGGTCTAGTGGGGTTGGAAATCTCAGCTGATGAGGAGCAAGGAGAGATCCTCTTTGTTCTTTGGTGTGGGTCTTTTAGATACGCTTGCCAACGAACTGCATGGCAGGTCAACATATGTCTGGTCAAGCATGTGGTACCCAAGCGGGAGATGTTTTGGCCACGCGAGATACGCTTGAGACATATGTTGCAAATAGCAGCGGTGCGATCTGATGCACTCGTCTCAAAAAAGGCCCACACCAAAGAACTTTTTGAATAACGCGCAGAGACTGCAGCGCCCTGCACATGTGGAGCTTTGGGGTGTGATGCAGTCAATGTGCTGCCCTTAGGCTGGCCCCTGGAGGGCATCCTGCCTCGTTGGTGATGTGCCGCCGCCTCCTCCTCCTCCTCCTCTCTCCTATCAGGCACCCACGTTGAGTCAGTGACCTCATCATCCCCTCCCTCCTCATCACTGGAGCAAACCTGGCAGTATGCTGCAGCAGGGGGAGCATGACTGCCAGATTGCTGTCCTTCTTGGGCACCCCCTCTGTCCGTGCTCATGTTACTGCCTTCATCGAGCTCAGTATCGTCATCAGAGCCTTCCAAACGCTGGGCATCCTCCTGGAGCATGTACCCAACACTGTGGTCAAACAGTTCGAGGGAATCCTCATGAGGACATGGTGGAGCTAGGGAAGGAGTCACTGATGACTTTGAGCTGAGGGAAGAGGCCGCTGCTTTGCCAGACAAAGCACCCTGGGCATGGGTGAGAGAGGATGAGGAGGATGAGGACGGCTTGGTCATCCACTCGACCAAGTCTTCCGCATGTTGCGGCTCAACACGGCCAGCTGCCGAAAAAAAGGCCAAGCGTGTCCCATGGCCACGTGCTGATGAGGATGCACCGTCTCCACGACCAGCACTAGACACAGAGCCTGCTTGCCCTCTCTTATTGGCTTGTGACTGTCTGCCTCTCCTTCTTGGCCTTCCAGACATACTAATGGCCTGTAGCTGCACTAAGCTGGGATAGAACACCTGTAATTTTCTTCAAGTAGCTTTATATACTGTAACCAGACAAGCCTGCCTGTCAGTAGGAAGATAACAGGAACGGATCTAGCTGAACACTGTGAGCAGGACGCACTGTACTAAATGTAAATAGTCTAGCTGCCTGACCGTGGTACTAATAGGATCAAATAGAACACCTGTAATTTTCTTCAGGTAGCTTTATATACTGTAACCAGACAAGCCTGCCTGTCAGTAGGAAGATAACAGGAACGGATCTAGCTGTACACTGTGAGCAGGACGCACTGTACTAAATGTAAATAGTCTAGCTGCCTGACCGTGGTACTAATAGGATCAAATAGAACACCTGTCATTTTCTTCAGGTAGCTTTATATACTGTAACCAGACAAGCCTGCCTGTCAGTAGGAAGATAACAGGAACGGATCTAGCTGAACACTGTGAGCAGGACGCACTGTACTAAATGTAAATAGTCTAGCTGCCTGACCGTGGTACTAATAGGATCAAATAGAACACCTGTAATTTTCTTCAGGTAGCTTTATATACTGTAACCAGACAAGCCTGCCTGTCAGTAGGAAGATAACAGGAACGGATCTAGCTGAACACTGTGAGCAGGACGCACTGTACTAAATGTAAATAGTCTAGCTGCCTGACCGTGGTACTAATAGGATCAAATAGAACACCTGTAATTTTCTTCAGGTAGCTTTATATACTGTAACCAGACAAGCCTGCCTGTCAGTAGGAAGATAACAGGAACGGATCTAGCTGTACACTGTGAGCAGGACGCACTGTACTAAATGTAAATAGTCTAGCTGCCTGACCGTGGTACTAATAGGATCAAATAGAACACCTGTAATTTTCTTCAGGTAGCTTTATATACTGTAACCAGACAAGCCTGCCTGTCAGTAGGAATTTAACAGGAACGGATCTAGCTGAACACTGTGAGCAGGACGCACTGCACTAAATGTAAATAGTCTAGAAGATAACAGGAACGGATCTAGCTGAACACTGTGAGCAGGACGCACTGCACTAAATGTAAATAGTCTAGAAGATAACAGGAACGGATCTAGCTGAACACTGTGAGCAGGACGCACTGCACTAAATGTAAATAGTCTAGAAGATAACAGGAACGGATCTAGCTGAACACTGTGAGCAGGACGCACTGCACTAAATGTAAATAGCAGGAACGGATCTAGCTGAACACTGTGAGCAGGACGCACTGCATTAAATGTAAATAGTCTAGATAGAAGATAACAGGAACGGATCTAGCTAAACTGAATACAGTGTATATATATATATGCAACACCTGGGATGCATATATATACACAATACACTGTAAGTGCAGCTAACTGACTGACTGTTCTGCCTAATCTATCTAACTCAAATCAAATGACACTGTCTCTCTCTCTCTCTATCTCTCAGCACACCGGAACACACACTACACAGGGCCGCCGTGCAGGCGGCCTTATATAGTGTGGGGTGTGTACTAAATCCCCTGAGCCATAATTGGCCAAAGCCACCCTGGCTTTGGCCAATTACAGCTCTCTCTACTGACGGCGCTGTGATTGGCCAAGCATGCGGGTCATAGTGCATGCTTGGCCAATCATCAGCCAGCAATGCACTGCGATGCCGCAGTGAATTATGGGCCGTGACGCACCACACGAATTTAGCGCGAACGGCCCATAACGTTCGCAATTCGGCGAACGATCGAACAGCCGATGTTCGAGTCGAACATGGGTTCGACTCGAACACGAAGCTCATCCCTAGTGCAGAGTTCTCACTACACCAACTTGTAGCTTTAGATGAACACTGTGCAGAGGTCTCACTACACTAACTTGTAGTTTTAGCTGAACACTGTGAGCAGGACGCACTGCCCTAACTTGTAGCTTTAGATGAACACTGTGCAGAGGTCTCACTACACTAATTTGTAGGTTTAGCTGAACACTGTGAGGAGGATGCACCACACTAACTTTAGTTTTAGCTGAACACTGTGAGCAGGACGCACTGCACTAACTTGTAGCTTTAGATGAACACTGTGCAGAGGTCTCACTACACTAACTTGTAGTTTTAGCTGAACACTGTGAGCAGGACACACTGCACTAACTTGTAGCTTTAGATGAACACTGTGCAGAGGTCTCACTACACTAACTTGTAGTTTTAGCTGAACACTGTGAGCAGTACGCACTGCACTAACTGTAAATAGTCTAGCTGCCTGACTGTGGTACTAATAGGATCAAAAGAACACCAGTAATTTTCTTCAGGTAGCTGTAAATACTGTAACAAGACAAGCCTGCCTGTCAGTAAGAAGATAACAGGAACGGATCTAGCTAAACTGAATACAGTGTAAATATATATATGCAACACCTGGGATGCATATATATACACAATACACTGTAAGTGCAGCCAACTCACTGATAGTCCTGCCTAATCTATCTAACTCAAATGAAATGACACTGTCTCTCTGTCTATCTATCTCTCTTTCAATGCCGGAAACACACTACACAGGGCCGCCGTGCAGGCGGCCTTACATAGTGTGGGGCGTGTTCTAAACCCCCTGAGCCCTAATTGGCCAAAGCCACACTGGCTTTGGCCAATTACAGCTCTCTCTACCGACGGCACTGTGATTGGTCAAGCATGCGGGTCATAGTGCATGCTTGGCCAATCATCAGCCAGCAATGCACTGCGATGCCGCAGGGAATTATGGGCCGTGACGCGCCACACGAATTTGGCGCGAACGGCCCATAACGTTCGGAATTCGGCGAACGGGCGAACAGACGATGTTCAAGTCGAACATGGGTTCGACTCGAACACGAAGCTCATCCCTATTAACTAGTGTAGCTGGTGGTAAACCAACAATGGAGCTCTTGAAAGCCCAGATGGTCCAACTAATGGAAATGATGACTCTACTGGCGATCAAGATTATCACATGACCTGGGGAGAGTGTTCTAGGGCCCAACAAGTCTTTAAACTCTACAGCTGTTTCAGGTTGAAAAAACAGTTTCTGATTTAGTAGGGGAGGGGGGATGAGATTCCTGTAGAAAGGTTAAACGCCCCACTCTGACCTGAGTGTAAAGAAAGAACAAAAGCTCAGCTTCTGAGATGGCGATTGGGTGATTTTGATGTGGGGAGTGCAAAAAGTACCCAGCACCAAATTTGTCTGCAGGATAAGAAGCCATTCTGAGAAAGAGCCTGACAGATTCCAATGGGCGATCTGGAAGATCTCTGTGAGCAACAGGCAATTGAAGAGGATGGGCTTCATTCAGGAGTCACAGAGCCCTTATGCCTCCCCCATAGTTGTGAGGTGGTGTAGAAGAATGGTTCTCCAGGGATGTGTATCCACTACTGCACACTCAACAGGAGAACGATCCCCAGCCAGTATGCCACACCTTGCATAGAAGATGCCCTACAATGTCTGTTGGGTGCAAAATGGTTCTGTCTACTAGACCTGAAGAGCGGGTACGCCCAGATCCCCATGTATGCAGAAAATAGAGAGAAGATGGCCTTCATCTATCCGCTAGTGTTCTTCAAATTCAGCAGAATGCCCCAAGGTCTGTCAGGAACTCCAGTGACTCTCTAGAGATTGATGGAGAAGACAGTTGGGACATGAATCTGATTGAAGCACTGGTGTATTTAAACAATATCATTGTCTTCAGCATAACCCTTGAAGTGCATGAAGAGCAACTCGAGGAAGCCCTGAAGAGACTTATGATGAGAGGTTGAAGTTGTCCTTATAGAAATGTCAGTTCTACCACCCTTCTGTCATTTACCTCAGAGATGTTGTTTCAGGTGATGGAGTGGCCACTGACCCCATGTAACTGGGGTAAGCTGTCACCTCCTAGCCAGGACTTACCAATGTGAGGGCGCTTAGGTCTTTTATCATACTATGGGAGATTAATCGAGGGATTCACTAAGATAACTTGGCCCCTCAATGAGTTGTTGATGGGTGAGGATGAGGATGAAGACATACAAACTAACAGGAGGGCTTAGGAAGTCTCAGGAGTCATCCAAGACCAGTAGGCTGATCAATGTGAACAAGCCTTCCATCAGCTGAAGAGGAGCCTAAGGAAAACCCCTTTTCTGGCCTATGCCAATACAGCCAAACATAACGTACTACAGTACATGTCAATGCCAGTCAAGATAGGCTAGGTGGGGTGTTGTATCAAGAGCACAATGGACACCTGCGGCCTGTTGCATATGAAAACCTATCCCTCCAACAACCTGGAATTCCTTGCCCTGAAATGGATAAACTGAAAGATTTATTGTATGGTGCAGACTTTGTGGTCAAAACTCACAATAACCCACTCACATTTATACTTACCACAGCCAAGCTGGATGTCACTGGGCGTAAGTGGTTGGCCACCATATTGGGGTTCTTCTTCAGTCTGAAGCACTGTCCAGAGACACTGGCACCCTCTCAAGGAGACCCTATGACTCAGGGCCTTCCTTTGCAGAAAAATGGACTCAACTGACATTGGAAGGTTATAAGCCTTGAGTCAAGGAGTAGAGCATCAAACCAGAAAATTCACAGGGGCTAAAGCCCTAACCAAGCTCTCAAAGAAAGACTTAAGGAAGGACCAGATGGAGGACCCTCTCTGTGGTTTAACATTAAAAGCTCTAGAGGTTCGGTGTCCAGATCTACTGCTGACAGATTCTCTAAAAGAAGCACCTCTAGTTCACAAAGAATGGAATTGACTGAAGTTATGCAATGGAGTGGTCTACTGAAGGAGTCCATCAGATGATCCTGAAGTTAAATGGCAACTGTTCCTGCAAGAAAAGCATAGAGAGACTGTGTCGACTGCTCTGTATTGTAGTGGGAGACCACTTCTATTGGCCCTGCATGCTGACTGAAATTAAAGGATACTGTAATTCTTGCATATGATGTATATAGAGGAAGACTTTACCCAGTAGAGGCTCAAATGGGCCATCTCCAAAGTCAAAGACCAATGGAATTGGTGCGCATTAACTTTATGCATTTGAAATCTGATTCTAGTGGACAGAGAAATGTCCTGGTGGTGACCGACCACTGTGGCCAAAGTTCTGGTAGAGAAGTTCTTCATCCACTACGGCCTGCTTAAGTGTATTCATTCTTACCAATGGAGAGACTTTGAGAGTAGAATCATTAATAGACTGTCAAAGCGGAGTTTCACTCGTTTTTTGGTTTATTAAAAGTCAGCAGCTACAAAAAACATAGCTGCTGGCTTTTAATAAACCAACACTTACCTGTCCCACGGTCCAGCGAAGTGGCCGCCCAGAGCCTTGCTTCTCTTCCCTTCCTCTCCTCGGCGCCTCCATTGATACTGTGGGCACCTGGCCATGACAGCTTATGGCTTCACGGCCAGCACGCACCCTGCATGCGTGAGTCGTGCTGCGCTCTGCTATTGGCCAGCCAATCTTCTGGGACCTGTGTTGTGTCCCAGAAGATCGCTGGCAGGGTGGGGCCGCCTAGGGCGAGAGGAGAAGTCGCATAGGCGGCCAAGAACCAGAAGGAGGAAGTAGGACAGGAAGTCCCACTAAAAAGAGGGTACACACCCCCCCCAAAAAAAAAAAATGACATGCCAAATGTGGCATGTCAGGGGGCGAGGAGTGCTTAAATTGGAGGGCCATCCTGAAAAAAAAATCACCAAAAAATCCTAAAAAAAACCATTTGAAAAAAAAAAAAAATTAAACTTACCTAAGCCCTTGTTCCTAGGCAGTCTTCCTAATCTGCCTCTTCCTTTTCCGCGGCGTGTTCTGCTCCTCGGTGAGCAGCCCCGTTGTCTTCTGGGAACTGTGTGTGTTCCCAGAACACCCTGGGGCCATTTACAGAGCGCCGCGCCGCTCGTGTGTGCGCAGTGGGAAACTGGCAGTGAAGCCGCAAGGCTCCACTGCCTGTTTCCCTTACCTAGGATGGCGGTGCTGGGACCAGAGAGCCGAGGGATGGGTTGGCCTCGGGCGGCCGACATCGCGGGCACCCAGGACAGGTAAGTACTTATTTAAAGTCAGCAGCTACAGTGTTTGTAGCTGCTGACTTTTACATTTTTTTTTTTACCGCCGGAATCCCGCTTTAAGGTGGAAGTTCCACTTTTGGGTGAAACTCTGCTTTAAACCTATTAGGCATTCAGAGGTCCAGAACAACTCCTTACCACCCACAAGGAGACCCACAGCCAGAATGATTCAACCATACCCTATTAGATATGTTTGGAACGCTCCCTAAAGCAAAGAAATAACACTGGAGGCGGCGTATTTAGGCAGTCGTACATGCCTACAATAGCACAGAGGTGGAGAGCGCAGAGAGCAGGAGTCTCCAAACTGTGGCTCGAGGGCGGATGCAATCATTTGCTAGCCTTTATTCCTTCCAATGATATTAAGCATTATTCTTCCCACTGACACCAACAATGGGAATTATTTCTTCCACTGATACCAATGATGGGGTACTATTCCTCCCACTTATACCATGGATGGGGCACTACTCCTTCTACTACTGGCCATGTTTATTCTTACAAATGCTGGGCCTGGGACATTTTCTACGCCCACTGGCCACATTCCAGCCCCCCTGAGGTCTGGAGGACGGTAAACTGGCTCTTTGTTTGGAAAGTCTGGAGATCCCTGCCATAGAGGATATTTATGTGGACCATTTAGGGAAGAGTCTGAAAATGGCATACAAAAAAAGTGTACTCACTTTTGTTGCCAGCGGTTTAGACATTAACGGCTGTGTGTTGAGTTATTTTGAGGGGACAGCAAATTTACACTGTTATACAAGCTGTACACTCACTACTTTACATTGTAGCAAAGTGTCATTTTTTCAGTGTTGTCACATGAAAAGATATAATAAAATATTTACAAAAATGTGAGGAGTGTGCTCACTTTTATGAGCTACTGTATATAGACAGGCAAGAGATTAGGTTGGACACATTAAATTACAAGAAATCTGAGAATGCATTCTATATGTTACCCTAAGGTATATAGACAGGTATATATCCTGGCAGCAAGGGAGGAACCTTCTTCCCCATATTCTCTACACAAAGCTCTTCAGTGACAGTAGGCACAGTAAAGGCACATAAAGCGGTTTCTGAACACATACAGTGCCTTGCAAAAGTGTTCACCCCCTTGGCTTTTTACCTATTTTGTAACATTACAGCCTTTAGTTCAATGTTTTTTTTAATCTGAATTATATGTGATGGATCAGAACACAATATTCTAAGTTGGTGAAGTAAGATTAGAAAAAATATTTACATAAAACTATTTTTCAGAAATAAAAAACTGATAATTGGCATGTGCGTATGTATTCACCTCCTTTGTTATGAAGGCCATAAAAAGCTCTGGTGCAACCAATCACCTTCAGAAGTCACATAATTAGTGAAATGATTTCCACCTGCAGGGCTGGACTGGGACAAAAATTTGGCCCTGGACTTCATCCAGACTGGCCCACTTTGACAGGTCTCTCCCATGCCGGCTTGCCACCCAAGCCCCCCCTCCACTAGCCATTAGCCGTTCTACATTATTTCTCTTATAGGCAGTACCAGTGGGGAAGCTAGACATTATTTCACCTGGGGCAAAGGTCGGCCCACCGGGAAACTCCCTGTAGTCCCAATGGCCAGTACATGCCTGTCCACCTGTGTGCAATCTAAGTGTCACATGATCTGTCATTACATATACACACCTTTTTGAAAGGATCCAGAGGCTGCAACACCTGTTCACAAGCACAAACCATCCAACTTAAAGGAGCTGGAGCAGTTTTGCAAGGAGGAATGGGCAAAAATCCCAATGGTAAAATGTGGCAAGTTCATAAAGACTTATCCAAAGTGACTTGGAGCTGTGATAGCAGCAAGATGTGGCTCTACAAAGTATTGACTTTAGGGGGGTGAATAGTTATGCACATTGACTTTTTCTGTTATTTTGTCCTATTTGTTGTTTGCTTCACAATAAATAAAAAAAAAATCTTCAAAGTTGTGGGCATGTTCTGTAAATTAAATGATGCAAATCCTCAAACAATCCATGTAAATTCCAGGTTGTGAGGCAACAAAACATGGAAAATGGCAAGGGGGGTGAATACTTTTGCAAGGCACTGTATATTAGGAGTTCTGAATAAACTGAGCCAGGGCTGTTGTCAGAAATCATAGGGCCCCATTGAGCCTACTTGACAGGGCCCCCTACCTGACAGGACCAGGGCCTGAGCCCTACCACCCCTTCCCCTAGCCTGCTGGCAGTGTGCGTGATGGAAAAATTTGGGTGTGTCAAAATTGTGCTAACAGTGGGAGGGGTTTAAAACTTGTACAGAGCATATGGGTGAAAAATATGTAACATACAGAGTACAGTTATCTGTTTTATATAATGTACAAAATGCAGGTGTCAAGAGTATGTAATGTGTGGGGGTCAGGAGTGGGTAATGTACATAGTTCAGGGGTCAGGAGTGAGTAATTTATATAGTTGAGGGGTCAAGAGTGGGCAACGTATATAGTTCAGGGGTTAGGAATGAGTAATGTGTAGAGTTTGGGGGTAATGTGTGCAATGTACATAGTTCAGGGGTCAGGAGTAGGTAATGTACAGAGTGCAGGGGTCAGGAGTGGGTAAAGTACAAGTAAGAAGGGTTCCCATCAAAGTCCCCCCTTAGAATAGGGTTCCCATCAGAGTTGCCTCTTACATCACAGTCCCTCATGCCATCATAAGCCGGAGACCATGGACAGCCTCCGCTGACCTTAATCCTCCATCAGGGCCTGTTAAGGATATGCCACTGACTGTGAACTGAATAAAATCTTGTAGTGGGCTAGATGTGGCCTACGGGCCATAGTTTGGAGACCCCTGTTTTAAAGAATGCTGTTCTATGCATTTGAATTAGCACCTTCAAAGTCCCAATACCCAAAGTTTTTTTGTCTATGTAATGTACAAGAGGGGATGTGGTGCAATCATACTAGGGAACCAATGATTGTTTATTATTGAATCTTGTTAACGTGATGTGTAGAATCCTACATGACATTGCATAGAGCTTACTGTATATTGGGAAATATGTCTGCTCAGGCATGGACTGCTATTTCTTATCTTAGAAGCTACCCTGTTTCCCCGAAAATAAGACCTAGCGTGATTGTCGGTGATGGCTGCAATATAAGCCCTACCCCACAAATAAGCCCTACCCTGTTTCCCCGAAAATGAGCCCTACCCTAAAAATAAGACCTACAAGGACTTTAACTAGGGCTTATTTGGGGGGTAGGGCTTATATTGCAGCCATCACCGACAATCACGCTAGGTCTTATTTTCGGGGAAACAGGGTATCACCCAGGGAAGGCAGCTCCAGGAGGTCTGGAACTGTGGGCAGTGCAATATGTAGCTGGGACTTTGTGTGGGCAAGGCTTGAGTGTGAGCAGGGACACAGGGGGCCCCATGATCTCCTATTGCCTGGGGGCCCCATGAGTTGCCAGTCCGTTCCTGGTAGCTTTATGATCCATCTATAAGGTTGCATGCTTGAAATGTTTGTGTTTATGTCAATGAAAAGAAATGGTGGCATTAAAACACTGATCTCATGTCTGTGGCCAGCTTTGCACATTTTGATTGTAATAAGGAAATATAATACATATTTCAGGACAGACAAGCAGTTTCACACCCAGCAGCAGCTGGTGCGCAATTTTTTGAGGGGAGGCAGCAAACAAACCCCCCGCCAGGTCCGCACTTACCCCGTCCAGGTCGCGGCTTCCCCGGCTTCTCCTCCCGGCTAATCCGTTCTTAAGATCCCCCACCTGTCCTGATTGGCCGGGAGGAGAAGCTGGAAGACAATAACGAATATTGATTCGCTAATGTCACAAGTGTGTGGGTTCGGGGCGCAGAGCCCAACCTTTTTGAAGCCAATTAAAGCCCCAGGCTCTAATCATGTGCTTCAAAAAAAAAAAAAGAAGAAAAACTCATAGATAACCTATGAGTCTGGTGCCCCGCATGGAGATTAGGGGGACGACGCCCCTGTGCCCCTTATGGACCGGCCGCTTCTGTTCACACCCCTCCTCCAAGAAAACGCCCAGGTCTCCAATGCTCTTAATATCCAAGCCAGTGATTGATAAACCTTTATGTTTTTCTATTCATATTTTAGTTTTGTATTAAGTTTTGAGATTTCTGCAATGCAAATTCTGATGTTGAATGTGAAGATAAATATTGAAGATGGCCTCCCTCCACCAGAGGTATTGAGACCACTCCCAGGGGCAGACCAATAGACCTGGCCAGTCTTGCTGTGGGTGTGGTCTCTCCTCTCTATAACTATCCACCTGGAATCTGGGATCAGTCTGCAGAATAACACCAACTCTTCATTGCTTTTGGTGGACAAGGCTTCAACATGACAACCATATGTTCCCTTGCTGTGATTGCTGCCAGTCTGTTGGTGGTTCAGTTCATCTCATTCTCTACAGCTCAAGGTCAGTCTTGCCGACATAGCACTGTGTATATATAAATATATGTATGTGTGTGTGTGTGTGTGTGTGTGTGTGTATATATATATATATATAAAATTGATGCTGTTGTCTAGAAAAGATGAGAAGTTTGTGGCTTTATGGTCCCTTTTGGTATAGAAACCTGGATCTTTGCCTGTTCTTTACAAAACATGTACTGGGGCTGATCACAAACAAACAAAAGATTTCCCGGCGCATTTACCGACCAGCCTGCAAAAAACAAAGAATTGGCCTGTCTAACAGTTTACGTTAAAAACAGAAGGTTTTTAATGTAAACTGTTAGACAGGTCTGATTTGGTTGATTTGCAGGCTGGTCGGTAAGTGTGTTGGGAAATCTTTTGTTAGGTAAATTGTAATGTATTATTTAAGCATTTCTCTACAATTTCCAAACTAATCATATACTCCTGGAGTAAAAATCGAATAACATGTTATTATTTATGGTATTAAGGGTTGAACATGCACTACAGACACAGATTTAGCCATGGTGATATATAACGTCTTTATGAATAAAACAAAGTTTCATAAACAAACAAAAATCTTGCTTTTTGACAAACAGAAGTGCAGCTTTAATATACAAAAAAACCCCAAAAAACTGTAACCTCTGTTGGCTGTAATGCCATTGCACATATTATCTGAATATATTACCAACATTAAATATTAAGAAAAAATCTAAGAAAAGCCTTTTTTATATATTTTTTTCTCTTTCAGCAGCTTAGTAGATGCCCCCTTACTTATTCCTATGTGGTAGTGGAATAGTGCAATACATGTTTAACCACTTAAGGACCGGCCCATGTACATATACTGCGGCAGGGCAGCCCTTAATTGAAAAATCACGTACCTGTACTTGATTTCTCACTTTGGCTGTGGGGACACAGCGGGAGCCAATCATTGGGTTCAGCTGCCGCGATGGCCGCTGGGACCTGCCAATCGTTCATCAAATACCACCAAAAGAAAGCTCTATTTGTGGGAAAAAAAGAACATCAATTGTATTTGGGTACAGCATTGCAAGACCGCACAATTGTCAGTTAAAGCAGTGCCGTATCTAAAAAAAATGGCCTAGTCAGGAAGGGGGTAAAACCTTCCCAGCGCTGAAGTGATTTAACTTTAATGTGCCATTATTATAATGCTCTGGATGGAATCGTGTTGTCGATTTAGAAATTGCCAGCAGAGTAGAGTTCATTTTTATGTCAATTTTCGATTTAGTTTTAGTCATAGTATTTTAGTTGACTAAAATAGTGTTAATTTAGTAGACGAAATGAGCACTGGTTCGGTTAAGCAGGCCATACATGGTTGAATTTCGAACAAATTTTCTTTTCAAAATCAGAAAGTTCGGTTTTTTTGTGATCCGATGATGCCACCATTGATTTTCGAAATTCAGCCAACCAAGCCTTCAATTTCACCTGATGTTGCTACAGAAAATAATTTTCGTGGCTGGGAATGAACATTCATTTGCATATAAAATTGAGTTCATATCACAGGACAAACTCATGGATTCCACTCTTTATCTTTTTTTCCATTGCCTTTGACTTGCCTCCAAAAATCAGTCCATGTAAGGCGTACGTAGAACGCTATTACTGTGCTAAGGAGATAGGTATTTGCCAGGTATTTAGCCATGGCGGTTGTCCAGTAAAAATGCAAACAATTTTCTTACCAAAGAAGACTGCGAGACAAATGTCTTCCATCCTCCATGAAACTTTTCAGTAAGGTTCCAACAGTCGTCTTTATCACTATTTATCTTCCATTGATATTTGATATTTATGTATTGTTTCTTTCCATTTCTAGTCTGTGACTTGCCTCCAGACAAAGGTCCATGTAAGAAGAGCATAGAGCGCTATTACTATGATCAGAAGACGGGCACTTGCAAGACTTTTATCTATGGTGGTTGTGGCGGAAACTATAACAATTTTGAGACTAAGAAAAACTGTGAGCTTCTCTGCGTGCCAGGTATATTTTTTTCTGTTTGTCATTGTACGTCACTCAATATTGATTCATTTGTTATTCATTAGTGGTATATTCATCCCAGCTGAAACTTGTTCTGTAAAGTTACAATAGTCATGGTGTTATCATGTCATAACTTTTTTTCATTGCCATTCATTGAGGCACTTGTTTGATTTTTTTTCTCAGCTATAAGTTGTGGCTTGCCTCCAACAGCCGGTCCATGTGATGCTTGCATGCTGCGCTATTACTATGATCAGAAGACAAAAACTTGCAAGGAATTTATCTATGGTGGTTGTCAAGGAAATGGAAACACTTTTACTACTAAGGAACAGTGTTAATTTTGGCAGCGAATTTCAATTTCGTTTTAGTCTTAGTCTTAGGACTAAAATGGCATTTTAGTTTTAGTCTTATTTTAGTCTTCTGCAATTGTTTTAGTCATATTTAGTCGACTAAATCTCCAGTACATTTTAGTCGACTAAAACTCATTTAAGTCATCTAAAATCTAATGGGTGTAATTAAATTGTAATGCATTAGTTAACATTTCCCTACAATTTCCAAACTCATTATATACTGCTGGAGTGAAAAATCTAATATGCTATTTATTATGGTATTGAGGTATGAACATGCACTACAGACCAGTGTTAATTTTGAAGTCAAATTTCAATTTAGTTTTAGTCTTTTGACTAAAATGCCATTTTAGAGGGCTTTCACACTGGAGCAGTGTGCTAGCAGGATGGGAAAAAAAGTCCTGCTAGCAGCATGTTCAGACTGGTGAAGGAGCGGTGTATACACCGCTCCTTCACTGCTCCTGCCCATTGAAGTCAATGGGGCAGCACGGCTATACCGCTGACAAAGCGCCTCTGCAGAGGCACTTTGCGGTGGTTTTTAACCCTTTCTCGGCCACTAGCGGGGGGTAAAACCCCCGCTAGAGGCCGAATACTGCCGCTTAAACTACGGTAAAGCGTCGCTGATAATAGAGGCGCTTTACCGTCGATGCACCTCCCGCCCCAGTGTGAAAGGGGCCTTAGCCATCCTCTCCTCCTTATTGGCTGAGACACAGCATTGGCTCCCGTGGCTATCAATCAAAGTCAGTTAGCCAATCAGGGGAGCGTGAGTTAGGCAATCACTTTAAGAGGCATGGTGAGTTTTCATTTTTAGGCTGTAATTTTTTTGCCACAATTTTTTAGAAAATTAAGAAAATATTATTTTTTTCCACATAACATTAACATATAATTCATTAATATACTGTCACCAGAGCAGCACATAATATGACCTGTGTGGTGGTGATCAGGGATACTGACTGGTGACAACATGTAAAAATAAATAAATAAATAATAGTAATCACATCACTGTACATTTTTCCTCCAGATCTCCTCCTCACACACTGAGGAGGAGAACCCGGAAGCGGCACTACAGCCGTTTGTTGACATTTGTAACCAGCTGTGATTGGACACAGCCGGTCACATGGTAAAGAGCCAATCTCATTTGCTCTTTACCCTAATTGTGGATAGGCTGTGTCCAAGGAACACGCCTCACCTCCTATCGCCGCGCTGCGCGCCCCCGGGGGCGTGCACGGGCGGCAAGAACGAGCACAACACATGTGATCGGCTGTGATTGGACATAGCTGGTCATGTGATAAAGAGCCATTTTTATTGGCTCTTTACCCTCATTGGGGTTGGACTGTGTCCTGAGGGACTCGCTTCAACCCTGATCACCGTGCTGCGGCGAGAACAGGCGGACGTTATATGACGTTCACCCGGAGGGAGAAGATGTTTCTGCTGGCCTCATATTTCTATGTCCAAGTATGGAAATGTTTAACCACTTCAGCCCCGGAACAATTTACCCCCTTCCTGACCAGAGCACTTTTTGCGATTCGGCACTGCGCCACTTTAACTGACAATTGCGCGGTCGTGCGACGTGGCTCTCAAACAAAATTGAAGTCCTTTTTTTCCCACAAATAGAGCTTTCTTTTGGTGGTATTTGATCACCTCTGTGGTTTTTATTTTTTGCACTATAAACCAAAAAATAGCGACAATTTTGAAAAAACGCATTATTTTTTACTTTTTGCTATAATAAATATCCCCAAAAATAATCAAATAAAAACATTTTTTTTCCTCAGTTTAGGCCGATATGTATTCGTCTACATATTTTTGGTTAAAAAAATTTGCAATAAGCGATTATTGATTGGTTTGCGCAAAAGTTATAGCGTTTACAAAATAGGAGATAGTTTTATGGCATTTTTATTAATAATTTTTTTTTACTAGTTATGGCGGCAATCAGCGATTTTTATTGTGACTGCGACATTATGGCGGACACATCAGACATTTTTGACACATTTTTGGGACCATTGTCATTTATACAGCAATCAGTGCTTTAAAATGCACTGATTCCTGTGTAAATGACACTGGCAGTGAAAGGGTTAACCACTAGGGGGCGGGGAGGGGTTAAGTCAGTACTAGGGAGTGATTTCTAACTGTAGGGGGGATGGGCTAGCTGTGACATGTCACTGATCTCTGCTCCCGATGACACGGAGCAGAGATCAGTGACACTGTCACTAGGCAGAACGGGGAGATGCTGTTTACATCAGCATCTCCTCGTTCGTCCTCTCCATGAGGCAATCGCGGGTATCCCCGCGGTGATCGAGTCCTGCGACCCGACTCACAGAGCTCCTGGCCTCGCCTCCTGCAGCGCTCACGCAATGGCACGGTGGGGAATTCAAATGGGACTTACAGGTACGCCCATTTGCCCAGCCATGCCATTCTGCCGACGTACATCGTTGTCGGGAAGTGGTTAAGAGGCATGGTGAGTTTTAATTTTTAAGTTGGAATTTTTTGTCAAAATTTTTTGGAAAATTAAGAAAATAAATACATTTGCTTTTTTCCCCACTTTTTTTTAACATACTGTCACAAGAGCAGCACGGTGTCATCATATGACCGGTGTGGTGGTGATCAAAAAACTTTTTTTTTTCTTTCTTTATAATTTTTTTGCTACATACTGTGACCAGTGCAGTGTTACCATAATGACATTGTAGTACATTTCAGTCTACTAAAATATCATACATTTTAGGCAACTAAAATTGATTGGGTTTATTGATTGGGTTTCGTAAATCAACCCCCATGGTGTCAGATTTGTCTGCCGCAATGTCGCAGTCCCGCTAAAAATCGTGGATCACCGCCATTACCAGTAAAAACAATAAAATAAATAAAAATGCCATAAATCTATTCAATAGTTTGTAGACGCTATAACTTTTGGACAAACCAATCAATATACGCTTATTGAGATTTTTTTTACCAAAAACATGTAGCAGAATACATATTGACCTAAATTTATGAAGAAATTTGATCCTTTACATTTTTTTTATTGGATATGTGTTTAGCAGAAAGTAAAAAATGTTTATTTTTTCAAAATTGTCGGTCTTTTTTTATTTATAGAGCAAAAAAACAAAACAACGCAGGGGTGATCAAATACCACCAAAAGAAAGCTCTATTTGTGGGAAAAAAAGAACATCAATTTTATTTAGGTACAGCGTCACACGACCGTGCAATTGTCATTTAAAGCAACGCAGTGCCGTATCGCAAAAAAATGGCCTGGTCAGGAAGGGGGTAAAACCTTCCCGGAGCTGAAGTGGTTAAACTTTTTTAAAAAGGTTTTTATTTGCCAAATGCACATATACAGAATAAAACATTGCATACAAAGTATATTTTCATTACAGACATCAAAATATGGTTGTCAATCAAGATTTTTGGAATAAACATTCAATAATAAGGGATATGTCAGTGCAAATAGCGTTATTTTTTAGTTGTCATTTGCCATAAGCATTTTTATTGAAAATTATCATCAGCTTATGATATGGTAGAAAAAAGAGGAACAAAGAAAAGAAAAAAAAAAAAAAAAGAACCATTGAGGTGGATACCTCCTGAACCAATTGTGCCGTCATCTCCCCCGACCCCCAGAACAGTCTCTCTCAACAGTATGCTACAATACACAATACCTAGTTGTGGTATGTAAGTATTTCCCTTTTAGGTAACACAAGATGTAGTTTCCATGGATTTTATCCATTGACACCACACTTTATTACATTTTTTCTTACTACCTCTGGCTTCATAAGTCATTTTATACAGCGTGATATTTGCATTAATCAATCCCTTCCAAGCAGATAGTGTAAGATGATCTCTCCTTATCCAGTTTAGGACAATTAGCTTTCTGACATAGTACAACATTAGTCTCAGGAATAGGGATGAGCCGAACACCCCCCTGTTCGGTTCGCACCAGAACATGCGAACAGGAAAAAAGTTTGTTCGAACACCGTTAAAGTCTATGGGACACGAACATGAATAATCAAAAGTGCTAATTTTAAAGGCTTATATGCAAGTTATTGTCATAAAAAGTGTTTGGGGACCTGGGTCCTGCCCCAGGGGACATGGATCAATGCAAAAAAAAGTTTTAAAAACGGCCGTTTTTTCAGGAGCAGTGATTTTAATAATGCTTAAAGTCAAACAATAAAAGTGTAATATCCCTTAATATTTCGTAGCTAGGGGGTGTATATAGAATGCCTGTAAAGGGGCGCATGTTTCCCGTGTTTAGAACAGTCTGACAGCAAAATGACATTTCAAAGGAAAAAAGTCATTTAAAACTACTCGCAGCTATTGCATTGCCGGTCCGACAATACACATAAAAGTTCATTGATAAAAACGGCATGGAAATTCCCCACAGGGGAACCCCGAACCAAAATTAAAAAAAAAAATGACGTGGGGGTCCCCCTAAATTCCATACCAGGCTCTTCAGGTCTGGTATGGATATTAAGGGGAACCCTGGCCAAAATAAAAAAAAAAAAGACATGGGGTCCCCCCAAAAATCCATACCAGACCCTTATCCGAGCACGCAACCTGGCAGGCTGCAGGAAAAGGGGGGGAGACGAGAGAGCGCCCCCCCTCCTGAACCATACCAGGCCACATGCCCTCAACATTGAGAGGGTGCTTTGGGGTAGCCCCCCAAAACACCTTGTCCCCATGTTGATGAGGACAAGGGCCTCATCCCCACAACCCTGGCCAGTGGTTGTGGGGGTTTGCGGGCGGGGGGCTTATCGGAATCTGGAAGCCCCCTTTAACAAGGGGACCCCCAGATCCCGCCCCCCTGTGTGAAATGGTAAGGGTACCCCTACCATTTCACTAAAAAACTGTCAAAAATGTTAAAAATGACAAGAAACAGTTTTTGACTATTCCTTTATTTAAATGCTTCTTCTTTCTTCTATCTTCCTTCATCTTCTTCTGGTTCTTCTGGCTCTTCTGGTTCTTCCTCCGGTGTTCTCGTCCAGCATCTCCCCCGCGGCATCTTCTATCTTCTTTTTGGGCCGCTCTGCACCCACGGCATGGGGGGAGGCTCCCGCTCTTCTCTTCATCTTCTTCTCTTCTTCATCTTCTTCATCTTCTTCTCCGGGCCGCTCTGCACCCATGCTGGCATGGAGGGAGGCTCCCGCTGTGTGACGCGTCTCCTCTTCTGACAGTTCTTAAGTAACGGGGGGCGGGGCCGGGTGACCGTGTGACCCCGCCCCCCGTTATTTAAGAACTGTCAGAAGAGGAGACACGTCACACAGCGGGAGGCTCCCTCCATGCCAGCATGGTTGCAAAGCGGCCCGGAGAAGAAGATGAAGAAGATGAAGAAGAGAAGAAGAAGAGAAGAGCGGGAGCCTCCCCCCATGCCATGGGTGTGGAGCAGCCCGAGGAGAAGAAGATAAGACGCCGTGGAGGAGATGCTGGATGAGAACACCGGAGAAAGAACCAGAAGAGCCAGAAGAACCAGAAGAAGAAGAAGAAGGAAGATAGAAGAAAGAAGAAGCATTTAAATAAAGGAATTGTCAAAAATTGTCTCTTGTCATTTTTAACATTTTTGACAGTTTTTTAGTGAAATGGTAGGGGTACAAAGTAGCCCCTTACCATTTCACACGGGGGGGGGCTGGATCTGGGGGTCCCCTTGTTAAAGGGGGCTTCCAGATTCCGATAAGCCCCCTGCCTGCAGACCCCCACAACCACTGGCCAGGTTTGTGGGGATGAGGCCCTTGTCCTCATCAACATGGGGACAAGGTGTTTTGGGGGGCTACCCCAAAGCACCCTCCCAATGTTGAGGGCATGTGGCCTGGTACGGTTTAGGAGGGGGGGACGCTCTCTCGTCCCCCCCTCTTTTCCTGCGGCCTGCCAGGTTGCGTGCTCGGATAAGGGTCTGGCATGGATTTTTAGGGGGGGCCCCACGTAGTTTTTTTTTTAAATTTTGGCGCGGGGTTCCCCTTAAAATCCATACCAGACCTGAAGGGTCTGGTATGGAATTTAGGGGGACCCCCACGTCATTTTTTTAAAAATTTTGGTTCGGGGTTCCCCTGTGGGGAATTCCCATGCCGTTTTTATCAATGAACTTTTATGTGTATTGTCGGACCGGCAATGCAATAGCCGCGTAGTTTTAAACGATTTTTTTTCGTTTGAAATGTCATTTTGCTGTCAGACTGTTCTAAACACGGGAAACATGCGCCCCTTTACAGGCATACTATAGACACCCCCAGGTACAAAATTTAAAGGGATATTACACTTTTATTGTTTGACTTTAAGCATTATTAAAATCACTGCTCCTGAAAAAACAGCTGTTTTTAAAACATTTTTGCATTGATCCATGTCCCCTGGGGCAGGACCCAGGTCCCCAAACACTTTTTATGACAATAGCTTGCATATAAGCCTTTAAAATTAGCACTTTTGATTTCTCCCATAGACTTTTAAAGGGTGTTCCGCGGCATTCGAATTTGCCGCGAACACCCCAAATTGTTCGCTGTTCGGCAAACTTGCGAACAGCCGATGTTCGTGTCAAACATGAGTTCGACTCGAACTCGAAGCTCATCCCTACTCAGAACATTCTTTTATTATTGCTCATTACTTCGTCCTCAATGACACCTAGGAGACCCAGAAGTTGACTACATATGTTAGGAAGATCAAATGTATCTGCAATAAACGGAGTCACCTGTGACCATAGGGGTCGTATCCTATTACACTCCAACACCATATGCATAAACGTACCCTCTGCCACTAGGCACTTATGACACATAGGGTCACCTCTTTTGCCCATCTTACACAATCTGTGTGGAGTATAATATATTTGATGAAGATATCTTAATTGTATCAATCTGTCCCTGGCAGAAATGACCGTAGGCATATAGGAGGTCAAAACTTCCCCCCAATTAGCCTCCATCAGCTCTGGAATTATAGCAATCTCATTTTGTCCTCTCTTGGCTGCTTTTTTCCCATGAGAACTGCGTAATAAGTGGAAAATAGTTTGGTATGGTCAGGTTCCGCAAGCAGTGTTTCTAGTTTAGTGTTTTCTAAAAGTACTGGTTCTGTTCCAAATTGGGCCCTAACTGCATGTTTCAGCCTAGTATAGTGAAATGACCAAAAATCGGGGACACCCAATTCCCTCTTTAGCTGTGCAAATGTTTTAAGTTCAGTATTGTCAAATAATTGGTGCATATAGGTAAGACCAAATTTGGCCCATCTATGCCCATCTTCCAAACAAGCAAAATCCTTCAAACAAGGGTTAAACCACAGTGGGGCATTTATCCATAGTTACAGTGATTCGTCATGTATGTGTTTCCTACAGAGTTCAAGTACCCGTTTAGCTGATCTAAGTACAGTCCTACCGTCTTCTGTAGGTACAGTCCCTCTGAAAAAGAAGTTCAAAAGTGCTTCATAGGAGGTCGCTGTTGCAGCCTCCACTGCCATAGCAGCATTGCTCAGCTGTGGAAACATACGCCAGTGAGCCTGAACCAGCTAGGAAGCTAAGTAGTACAGGCGAAGGTCAGGTACCGCTAGTCCACCCCTCCCCACCGGTAATTGTAAGATGGCCAACGACACTCGGACCCATTACCCCCCCACAGAAAGGAGGTCAACAGGGAGTCAATGTGTCTGAACGTTTTTTTTGGGATGTATATTGGGGCATTAGAGAGTATATATAAAAACTTCAGGAGGAAAATCATTTTAAATAAATTAGCTCTACCCAACAATGTGAGCGGGAGGTCTTTCCATTTTTGTACTCTGTCTCTAAAAGCTCTAATTACAGGCCATAAGTTTGTTTCAGCGAATGACTCCACAGGTAATTGAATATGTAGTCCTAAATATTTGAATTGTGTTGTTATAGTTAGGGGGCAGTCTGCGGGGGATATCGGATTTGACTGTGGATCTAGAGGAAACAGCGTCGATTTAGACCAATTAATCCGAAAGCCAGAAAAGTCTCCAAATTCCTGGATCACTGTAAATGCATTGGATAATGAGAGATCTGGATCTCCCAAATACAGTAGCATATCGTCTGCATATAATGATACACGTTCCTCCAGATCCCCAACCAATAGTCGCTTGATGTCATCCCTACTCCTAAGTTTAGCTGCAAGAGGTTCTATGGCCAGGGCAAAGAGGAGCGGAGACAGGGGACATCCCTGTCTCGTCCCTCTACCAATCTTAAATGAATCTGATATAAGCCCATTTACTCTGATACTTGCTCGGGGGTCATTGTAGAGTAGCTTAACCCAATTCACAAATCTAGGCCCAAAACCCAATTTAACAAGCAGGGAGAACAAATAGTTCCATTTCACTGAGTCAAATGCTTTTTTTGTATCGAGGGATGCCACTACCTTTTTTCCTGTATTAGCATGGGATATTTGTAAATTTACATATAGCTTTCTAAGGTTCATTTTGCACAGCCGGGTGTACCAAGATGGCCGAGGACCTCCGTGACTAGGCCGAAGCCCCGGGCTTGCCTAAATGCGGCCGCCGTGCGGAGGATTGCCGCTCCGTTCGGGCCACCGCTGGTCCGGTCGCCTGTAGGGTCATTGGAGGGGATAGTGGATGTCCCCAGGAAGGTCTGTCCAGTGGGTGGTAAGTATTGCGGGTTACAGGATTGGTTATATCAGGAGTATTGGACCTGCACGTCCTACTCCATGCTGCTTCAGGCCACGCCCCCCAAAGTGGTTAAACTTTAATGTGCCATTATTATAGGCTCTGGATGGAATCGTGTTGCCGATTTAGAAATGGCCAGCAGAGTAGAGTTCATTTTTATGTCAATTTTCGATTTCGTTTTAGTCATAGTCTTTTAACTAAAATGCCATTTTAGTTGTATTTTAGTCATCTGCATTTTAGTTTTAGTCGTATTTTAGTTGACTAAAATAGTGTTAATATAGTAGACGAAATGAACACTGGTTCGATTACTGTCTATGTGTTGTAAGCTCAAAGAGAGACAAGCCAGGTCTTTCTTTGACCGGCTTCTGTTCCCAGATGTTACCTGGCACAAGAGAGCATTATCAGTGGTGAACATTCATTTGCATATAAAATTGAGTTCATATCACAGGACAGACTCATGGATTCCACTCTTTATCTCTTTTTCCATTGCCTGTGACTTGCCTTCAAAAATCAGTCCATGTAAGGCGTACGTAGAACGCTATTACTGTGCTAAGGAGACAGGTATTTGCCAGGTGTTTAGCCATGGCGGTTGTCAAGTAAAAATTCAAACAATTTTCTTACCAAAGAAGACTGAGAGACAAATGTCTTCCATCCTCCATGAAACTTTTCAGTAAGGTTCTAACAGTCATCTTTATCACTATTTATCTCTTCCATTGATATTTGATATTTATGTGTTGTTTCTTTCTATTTCTAGTCTGTGAGCAGCCTCTAGACCCCGGTTCATGTAAGAAGCACATGCAGCACTATTACTATGATCACAAGATGGGCACTTGCGAGACTTTCATCTATCGCGGTTGTGGCGGAAACAGTAACAATTTTGCTACTAAGGGAGACTGTGAGGCTTTCTGCATACCAGGTATATTTTTTTCTGTTAGTCATTGTACGTTGCTCAATATTGATTCATTCGTTATTCATTAGTGGTATATCCAGCCCAGCTGAAACTTGTTCTGTAAAGTTACAATAGTCATGGTGTTATGTCATATCTTTTTTCATTGCCATTCGATATTAAGGCGTTTATTTTACTTTTTTTCTCAGCTATAAGTTGTGGCTTGCCTCCAACAGCCGGTCCATGTGATGTTCGCATGCCGCGCTATCACTATGATCAGAAGACAAAAACTTGCAAGGAATTCATCTATGGTGGTTGTCAAGGAAATGGAAACAATTTTACTACTAAGGAACAGTGTTAATTTTGGCAGCAAATTTAGATTTCGCCTTATGCCACGTACACACGAGCGGACTTTCCGGCAGACTCGGTCAGGCGGAGCGGACTCCGTCAGACAATTTGATCGTGTGTGGGCTCCAGCGGACTTTTTTTTCCCAAAAGTCCGACGGACCTAGAAATAAAACATGTTTCAAATCTTTCCGATGGACTCAAGTCTGGTTGAAAAATCCGCTCGTCTGTATGCTAGTCCGACTGACTAAAACCGATGCTAAGTCAGCTATTGGGTACTGGCTATCAACTTCCTTATTTTAGTCCGATCGTACGTCATCACGTACGAATCCATCGGACTTTGGTGCGATCATGTGTGTCCAACTCTGTTCGTTTGAAAGTCTGGCGGACGTACGCTGCAAGGTCCATCGGAAAGACTGTCGGACCTAGTCCGTCAAAGTCTGCTCGTGTGTACGCGGCATTAGTCTTAGGACTAAAATGGCATTTTAGTTTTAGTCTTAATTTAGTCTTCTGCAATTGTTTTAGTTTTAGTCGTATTTAGTCGACTAAATCTCCAGTACATTTTAGTCGACTAAAACTGATTTTAGTTGTCTAAAATCTAATGGGTGTAATTAAATTGTAATGCATTAGTTAACATTTCTCTACAATTTCCAAACTCATTATATACTGCTGGAGTGAAAAATCTAATATGTTATTCATTATGGTATTGAGGTATGAACATGCACTACAGACCAGTGTTAATTTTGAAGTCAAATTTCAATTTAGTTTTAGTCTTTTGACTAAAATGCCATTTTAGTTTTAGTCCCATTTTAGTCTTTTGACTAAAAATTAGTCGACTAAAATAATATTCATTTAGTCGACTAAAATGTTTTAGTCATTTTAGTCGACTAAATTAACACTGCTAAGGAAGAGTGCAAATGCATCAAATCAGGTATTTTTATTGTGTCATCATTGTATGTTGCTCAATATGAATTTATTTCAGCTCAGATTTACTGTACACTCTTCTTTTTCTAGTTCTAGTTTAATTCTATTGTTTTTTTATTTGTCTATTCTATTCTAGTTTATTCTTTACTATTCTATTATTTTATTTTCTATTCTATTCTTTTCTATACTATTCTTTTTCTAATTAAATTCAAATTTTTTCTATTTAAAATTTGAATTTCGGAAGATGGTTATATTCTTTCTATTCTGTTTTTTTTTCTATACAATTCTTTTATTTTATATTCTATTCTAATCTATTCTTTTCTATTCTATTCAAATTGATTATGTTTGAATTTTGGGAAAAGGTTATATTTTTTCTTTTTTAATTCTATTCTTTTCTATTCTTTTGTAGTCTATTTTTTTCTTGTTTTTTCTATTCTATTTTTTTCTATTCTATTATTTTCTTATGTATTCTAATTCAAATTTATTCCATTTGAAATTCAAATTTCAGAAGATGGTTATATTCTATGGTATTCTATTCTATTCTATTCTATTCATTGCTATTATATTCTAGTCTATTCTGTTTTATTTTCTATTCAATTTTGTTTTGTTTTACTCTATTATATTATATTCTTTTATTTTCTGTTATATTAATTTCTAGTCTATTCTTTTTTTTTCTATTCTATCCCTTTATTTTCTATTCTATTTAATTTATTCTCTTTGGAAATTGGAAAACCATTTCAAATTGGAATTTGAAAACTATTTGAAAACGGTTCGAATTCAAATTTGAAAACTATTTGGATTAGAAAAATATTCAAAAACGATTTGAAAACGGTTCAAATTCGAATTTCGTCCAAATTTTTTTTCTTCATTTTTTCGGATTCATTTAAATTCAGTACTATTGTAATTAGGAGATTCGGATACATCTGAATTTCTGAAAAATGAAAATTCGTCCAAATTTCAATTTGGAACGAATATAAACCGCACATGTCTAATAGATAGCACTTTCTTTTCTGTGGTATGTAATCACCACTGTTTTTATTTTTTTGCTATATAAACAAGAAATACTGAAAATTTAGAAAAAAAAACCTCACATTTTTCTTTGTTTCTGTTTAGCAAATAAATAATCTTTCTTCATAAATTGTAAGCAAACTGTATTCTGCAACATTTCTTTGGTAAAAATAACCCAAATCAGCGTATATTATTTAGTCTGTAGGAAAGTTATAGAGTCGAAAAGATGGTATATATCTGAAAATTGATCAATCCTGATTTACTGATGGCGATCCCATTTCTTGAGGCCCTAACATGCCAGGACAGTACAAATACCCCCAAATTAACACTTTATAGAAAGTAAACACCCCAAGGTATTTACTAAAGGAGTTGTAAAGGCAGAAGATTTTTTTATCTTAATGCATTCTATGCATTAAGATAAAAAACCTTCTAAGTGTAGCAACCTCCCTCAGCCCCCCCTAATACTTACCCGAGCCCCATCTCTCTCCAGCGATGTCCACAAGTGTCTTAGTCATCTTCTCCTCCTGATTGGCTGAGACAAAGCACTGGCGCCATTGGCTCCCGTGGCTATCAATCAACGTCAGCTAACCAATCAGGGAAGCGTGAGTTAGGCAATCACTTTAAAAGGCATGGTGAGTTTGAATTTTTAAGCTGTAATTTTTTTGTCACAATTTTTTAGAAAATTAAGAAAATATTACTTTTTTTCCACATAACATTAACATATAATTCATTAACATACTGTCACCAGAGCAGCACAGTGTCATAATATGACCTGTGTGGTGGTGATCAGGGATACTGACTGGTGACAACATGTAAAAATAAATAAATAAATAATAGTAATCACATCACTGTACATTTTTCCTCCAGATCTCCTCTTCACACACTGAGGAGGAGAACCCGGAAGCCTCACTACAGCCGTTTTTTGACATTTGTAACCGGCTGTGATTGGACACAGCCGGTCACGTAGTAAAGAGCCAATCTCATTGGCTCTTTACCCTGATTGTGGATAGGCTGTGTCCAAGGAACACTCCTCATCCCCTATCGCCACGCTGCGCACCCCTGGGGACGTGCACGAGCGTCAAGAATGAGTAAAACACATATAACCGGCTGTGATTGGACACAGCTGGTCATGTGGTAAACAGCCATTTTTATTGGCTCTTTACCCTCATTGGGGTTGGGCTGTGTCCCGAGGGACTCGCCTCATCCCTGATCACCATGCTGCGGCGAGAACAGGTGGACGTTATATGACGTTCCCCTGGAGGGAGAAGATGTTTCTGTCGGTGTCATATTACTATGTCCCAGTATGGAAATGGTTAAGAGGCATGGTGAGTTTTAATTTTTAAGTTGGAATTTTTTGTCCAAATTTTTTGGAAAATTAAGAAAATAAATAAATTTGCTTTTTTCCCACTTTTTTTAACATACTGTCACAAGAGCAGCATGGTGTCATCATATGACCGGTGTGATGGTGATCAGGGATACTGACTGATGACAGTATGAAAAAAAAAATTAACCTTTTTTTTTTTTTTTCTTTCTTTATAATTTTTTTGCTACATACTGTGACCAGTGCAGTGTTACCATAATGACATTGTAGTATATTTCAGTCTACTAAAATATCATACATTTTAGGCAACTAAAATTGATTGGGTTTAGGTAAATTGCAATGCATTATTTAAGTATTTCTCTACAATTTCCAAACTAATTATATACTCCTGGAGTAAAAATCTAATAACATGTTATTATTTATGGTATTAAGGGTTGAACATGCACTACAGACACAGATTCAACCATGGTGATATATAACGTCTTTATGAATAAAACCAAGTTTCATAAACAAACAAAAATCTTACTTTTTGACAAACACAGAAGTGCAACTTTAATATACAAAAAAACCCCAAAAAACTGTAACCTCTGTTGGCTGTAATGCCATTGCACAGATTACCTGAATATATTACCAACATTAAATATTAAGAAAAAATATAAGCAAAGCCTTTTTCATATTTTTTTCTCTTTTAGCAGCTTAGTAAATGCCCCCTTACTTATTCTTATGTGGTAGTGGAATAGTGCAATACATGTTTAACCACTTAAGGACTTAAAAATCGCTGACCAGTAAAAACAATAAAATAAATAAAAATGCCATAAATCTATCCAATAGTTTGTAGACGCTATAACTTTTGGGCAAACCAATCAATATACGCTTATTGGGATTTTTTTTTTACCAAAAACATGTATCAAAATACATATTGGCCTAAATTTATGAAGAAATTTGATCCTTTACATTTTTTTATTGGATATGTTTTTTTAGCAGAAAGTAAAAAATGTTGTTTATTTTTTCAAAATTGTCGGTCTTTTTTTATTTATAGAGCAAAAAACCAAAACAACGCAGGGGTGATCAAAGCTCTATTTGTGGGAAAAAAAGAACATCAATTTTATTTGGGTACAACGTCGCACGACTGCGCAATTGTCAGTTAAAGCAACGCAGTGCCTTATCGCAAAAAAAAATGGCCCGGTCAGGAAGGGGGTAAAACCTTCCTGGAGATGAAGTGATTAAACTTTAATGTGCCATTATTATAGGCTCTGGATGGAATTGTGTTGCCAATTTAAAATGGCCAGCAGAGTAGAATTCATTTTGATGTCAATTTTCAATTTAGTTTTAGTCATAGTCTTTTGACTAAAATGCCATTTTAGTTGTATTTTAGTCATCTGCATTTTACACTTAAGCCCCGTACACACAATAGGATTTTCTGATGGAAAATGTTCTACGGGAGCTTGTTGTCGGAAATTTCCGACCGTGTGTAGGCTCCATCGGACATTTTCCATCGGAATTTCGATCACACAAAATTTGAGAGCCGGTTCTCAAATTTTCTGACAAAAAAATCCGTTGGAAATTCTGATCACAATTCCAACGCACAAAGTTCCACGCATGCACGGAATCAAGCAGATTGGCTATTGAACTTCATTTTTCTCAGCTCATCGTACGTGTTGTACGTCACCGCGTTCTTGATGTTTGGAATTTTTGACAACATTAGTGTGACCGTGTGTATGCAAGAAAAGTTTGAGCCAACATCCATCTGAAAAAATCCATGGATTTTGTTGTCGGAATATCCGATCGTGTGTACGGGACATTAGCCGTATTTTAGTTGACTAAAATAGTGTTAATTTAGTAGATGAAATGAACACTGGTTCAGTTACTGTATATGTGTTGTAAGCTCAAATAGAGACATGCCAGGTCTTTCTTTGACCGGCTTCTGCTCCCAGATGTTACCTGGAACAAGAGAGCATTATCAGTAGTGAACATTCATTTGCATATAAAATTTAGTTCATATCACAGGACAGACTCATGGATTCCACTCTTTATCTCTTTTTTCATTGCCTGTGACTTGCCTCCAAAAATCAGTCCATGTAAGGCGTACGTAGAATGCTATTACTATGATAAGGAGACGGGTGTTTGCCAGGTATTTAGCTATGGCGGTTGTCAAGTAAAAATGCAAACAATTTTCTTTCCAAAGAAGACTGCGAGACAAATGTCTTCCATCCTCCATGAAACTTTTCAGTAAGGTTTCAACAGTCATCTTTATCACTATTTATCTCTTCCATTGCTATTTGATATTTATGTGTTGTTTCTTTCCATTTCTAGTCTGTGAGCAGCCTCGGGACCCCGGTCCATGTAAGGCGCACGTAAAGCGCTATTACTATGATCAGGAGACAGAAACTTGCAAGGATTTTATCTATGGTGGTTGTGAAGGAAATAGAAACAATTTTAAAACTGAGGAAGAGTGCAAACGCATCTGCATATCAGGTATTTTTATTGTGTCATCACTGTATGTTGCTCAGTATGAAATTATTTCAGTTCAGATTTACTGTACACACTTCTTTTTCTAGTTCTAGTTTAACCACCTCAATACTGGGCACTTTCACCCCCTTCCTTCCCAGACCAATTTTCAGCTTTCAGTGCTCTCTCACTTTGAATGACAATTACTCAGTCATGCTACACTGTACCCAAATGAAATTTTTATCATTTTGTTCACACAAATAGAGCTTTCTTTTGGTGGTATTTATTCACCACTTCATTTTTTATTTTTTGTGATATAAGCGAAAAAAGAGCGAATATTTTGAAAAAAAAAACAAAATTGTCTACTTTCTCTTTTAAAAGAAACCAAAAAAATTAAATTTTGTCGAAAATTTAGGCAAAAATTTATTCTACCACATGTCTTTGGTAAAAAAAATCCTGATAATTGTATGATCATTGGTTTGTGTGAAAGTTATAGAGTCTACAAGCCATGCTACGCATTATTGAAAATGTATCAATCCTAATGCACTGATGGCCTAATGCACTGATCTAATTTCTTGAGGCCCTAAAATGTCAGGACAGTACAATAACCCCCCAAAAGACCCCTTTTTGGAAAGAAGACAGTCTGAGGTATTTAGTAAGAGGCATAGTGAATTTTTTGAAGTTGAAATTTTTTCCCCACAATGCTTTGGAAAATTAAGAAATATAGATTTTTTTTTTCTTCACTAAATTGTCATATTTACAAGTTATTTCTCACACACGGTGCAGGCATAATTGCAATTACACCCCAAAATACATTCTGCTATTCGTCCTGAGTATGGCGATACCCCATGTGTGAGACTTTTCCACAGACTGGCCACATACAGAGGCCCAACATCCATATAGCACCATCAGGCGTTCTAAAGGCATAAATTACACATTTCATTTTCTGAGTACCTATCACATTTTTGAAGGCCCTGGAGCACCAGGACAATGGAATTACCCACAAAATGACCCCCTTTTGGAAAGAAAACAACCCAATGTTTATTCTATGAGGCATACTGAGTCTTTTGAACATGTCATTTCTTCCCACAAGTTTTTGGAAAATGTGGAAAGAAAATGAAAACCTATTTTTTTCTCACAAAGTTGTCAATTTAGAAGATCTTTCTAACACATAGCATGTACATAGCCAAAATGACACCCCAAAATACATTCCGCTATTCGTCCTGAGGATGGCGATACCCCATGTGTGAGACTTTTCCACAGCCTGGCCACATACAGAGGCCCAACATCCATATAGCACCATCAGGCGTTCTAAAGACATAAATTACACATTTCATTTCCTGAGTACCTATCACATTTTTGAAGGCCCTGGAGCACCAGGACAATGGAATTACCCTCAAAATTACCCCATTTTGGAAAGAAAACAACCCAATGTATATTCTATGAGGCATACTGAGTCTTTTGAACATGTCATTTCTTTCCACAAGTTTTTGGAAAATGTGGAAAGAAAATGAAAACCTATTTTTTTCTCACAAAGTTGTCAATTTAGAAGATCTTTCTAACACATAGCATATACATAGCCAAAATGACACCCCAAAATACATTCTGCTACTCGTCCTGAGTGTGGCGATACCCCATGTGTGAGACTTTTCCACAGCCTGGCCACATACAGAGGCCCAACATCCATATAGCACCATCAGGCGTTCTAAAGGCATAAATTACACATTTAATTTCCTGAGTACCTATCACATTTTTGAAGGCCCTGGAGCACCAGGACAATGGAATTACCCACAAAATTACCCAATTTTGGAAAGAAAACAACCCAATGTATATTCTATGAGGCATAATGAGTCTTTTGAACATGTCATTTCTTTCCACAAGTTTTTGCAAAATGTGGAAAGAAAATGAAAACCTATTTTTTTTCTCACAAAGTTGTCAATTTAGAAGATCTTTCTTACACATAGCATGTACATAGCCAAAATGACAACCCAAAATACATTCTGCTACTCGTCCTGAGTATGGCGATACCCCATGTGTGAGACTTTTCCACTACCTGGCCACATACAGAGGCCCAACATGCAAGTAGCACCTCCAGGCTTCTAACACATAGCATGTACACACCAAGAATTACACCCCAAAATACATTCTGCTGAGCAAAAGGTAAAAAAAAAAAGCTCACCTGTGGTTTTAGCAGGCAGGAATACCGTTCCAGAGCAGCCAAAGCATTTGTCCAGACAGCCAAAGGAAATGTCCAGGAATTGTCCAGGCAGCAGACAGATATGGAAAAGTATGAACATGATTCAGTACAGTCCAAGGTTTAGCAGGCAGTTCAGGTAACAGGCATAGGCATGGCCAGTCCAGGTGGCAGGCAAAGGCATGGCAAGGTCATGTGGCAGGCAAATGCATGGCAAGGTCATGTGGCAGGCAAAGGCATGGCCAGTTCAGGTGGCAGCAGGCAGCACTTTGTACATTGGCCCTTGGTCAGGTAAGACCTGAGGACAGGGGTAGAGGCTTCTTCCCACCCAAATCTCTACGAAGCCTCCGAGTCTCCAGACCCTAATCCGAGAAAACTAAAAACCCAGAGGAAAAATGTTTTTTCCACTCGGAAAACCTTTTCTGGAGCCCCTCACATATGTGAGACCCCTGTGCTGTACAGTGGCAGGGCAAATGATCAGTTCAGGAGGCAGGCAAAAATCATGGTCATTTAACAGTCTGGGTCAATTCACGTTGAAGGCAGAAAGATGTTTGGCAGAGGCATAGTCGTTAACAGTCCGGGTCAATTTACGTTGAAGGCAGAAACATGTTTGGCAGAGGCATAGTCGTTAACAGTCCGGGTCATTCACAGAAATGGCAGATAGTGGAAAAAAATCATCTTCACTGTACTAATAGTGTAGTGAAGTATGATAGCTCCGATAGCACGTTCCAATACAGAGCCCTGGCTCGGAGGGACATTGGGGACAGTAGTATCGGGTGTCGCGGCGAATTCCTCTACTTGCACATACACAACATTTTTTTGGGGGTTTGCGACCTGTTTGGGTAAGAGGGAGGATTTCGGGAAAGTGCCTTTCATGGAGTCTGGCTAACGCATCGGAGCGAATTAGTTGAGGGGCTTGGCCTTGGGGATACAGAAGGGCTGTGAAAACTTCTTCTTGGAATTTTAGATAGGGTAGGGAACTTTGGGTGCATTTAGAAAAAATGATATAGGAATTAAATAGGGCAAGTTGCATCAAATAAATGGCGACTTTCTTGTACCAAAATAGTGATCTCCTGGTGGCCAAGTAGGGCTGCATCATCTGGTCGTTCATATCCACCCCCCCATGTATAGGTTGTACTCATGCACACATTTTGGCTTCTGTATGGGGCCTCCTCTTCTCTGAAGTTCCACCAAGGTGTCGTCATGTATTGTTGAAAGGATGTAGACATCTCTTTTTTTATCTCTCCACTTCACCGCTAGTACTTCTTAAGTTCGCATACTGGCCATTTCACCCTGCTTCAATTTCTTGGCGACCAATCTTTGTGGGAAGCCTTTGCGGTTGGTCCGTGCTGTCCCACAGGCCACAGTGTTCTTTAGGTACAAATGGCGGAAAAGTGAGAGACTAGTGTAGAAATTGTCTACGTAAAGGTGGTAACCTTTCCCAAGTAATGGTTGGATCAGCTGCCAGACAATTTTGCCACTTGTTCCCATGTAGGTAGGGCATCCAGGGGGGTTTAGCTGTCTGTCTTTTCCCTCATAAATGATAAAATCATATGTGTAACCTGTGCCCCTGTCACACACCTTATAAAATTTTACCCCACGTCTGGCTCTTTTACTGGGGAGGTATTGTTTTATTCCCAGTCTTCCGGTGAAGTGCACCAGGGATTCATCCACACATATGTTTCTATCAGGGGTAAACATCTCCTTGAAGCTGGCGCAAAAAAAATTGATTAGGGGCCGAATTTTGAATAACTTATCGTAACTGGGATGATTTCGAGGGAGGCATTGGGCATTGTTATTGAAGTGTAAAAATCTCATGATCATCTCATAACGGGTTCTGGGCATAAATGACGAATAGATCGGCATGTGGTGGATAGGTTGGGTAGACCAGTAGGAATGGAGTTCATTTTTTTTGTCAGCCCCATGTTGAGGGTTAGGCCAAGGAAAATTTTAAATTCGTCTACGGTGAGGGGTTTCCAAACAAAAGGACGGGCATATGAGGAACTGGGATTGTTGGCTATATGTTGGCTGGCATATAGATTACATTGCTCCACAATGTAGGTTAGGAGATCATTGGTAAAAAATAAATGAAAATAATAAAGTGGGGTTACATTTTCCGTCTGCATCTGAGGGCCTGGCTGGGCTGTGAAAAGGGGTATTACAGGTTCTACTGATGTATCGGGCAGCCATGTTGGATACAGTAGAACATCTGGGAGGCTAGTATGGGCACTGCCTCGTTGATGGGATCCGTTGCTAGCATCTGGCCTATCTTCTAGGAAGGTTGCAGAAGTGCTGGTGGATGCCTGCCTATCCCGGAGTGCTGCGCTGCTGATGGATGCCTGCTGGTGGATGCCCTGGAGTGCTGCGCTACTGGTGGATGCCTGCATATCATCCTGGAGTGCTGGGCTGCTGGTGGATGCCTGCATATCATCCTGGAGTGCTGTGCTGCTGGTGGATGCCTGCTGGTGGATGCCCTGGAGTGCTGCGCTGCTGGTGAATGCCTCCTCCTGCTCATTTCTCCTGATTCTCCTTGTTATGATTGTATCTTCCTCTGTTTCCAACTCGGAGCCACTGCTTTCCACTGGCTCATAGTCACTATCCGAGTCTGATGGAGAGAATTCCCTCGTCCGACATACTCTGGAGTATTTGGAGAGCCTCCTCTGCGCTGTAAGACCTTTTTGTCATGTTGGCGGGCAGATGTGTCAGATGGCAGGCTGCAGATGTGCCAGATGGTGGGCGGCTGTGCCAGATGGTGGGTGGCTAGATGTGCCTGATGTTGGCGGGCAGATGTGCCTGATCGTGGGCAGATGGTGGCTGGCAGATGTGCCTGATGGCGGGCGGGCAGATGTGCCTGATGATGGTGGGCGGCTGATGTGTCAGCTGTTGACGGGCTGATGTGTCAGCTGATGACGGGCTGATGTGTCAGCTGATGACGGTGTCAGATGGCGGGCAACAGATGTGCCTGATGGCGGGCGGCAGATGTGCCTGATGACTGGCGGGCAGATGTGCCTGATGACTGGCGGGCAGATGTGCTTGATGACTGGCGGGCAGATGTGCCTGATGATTGGCGGGCAGATGTGCCTGATGGCAGGTGGGCAGATGTGCCTGATGACTGGCGGGCAGATGTGCCTGATGACTGGCGGGCAGATGTGCTTGATGACTGGCGGGCAGATGTGCCTGATGACTGGCGGGCAGATGTGCCTGATGGCAGGTGGGCAGATGTGCCTGATGACTGGCAGGCAGATGTGCCTGATGACTGGCGGGCAGATGTGCCTGATGGCAGGCAGGTAGATGTGCCTGATGGCGGGCAGATGTGCCTGATGGCGGGCAGATGTGCCTGATGGCAGGCGGGCAGATGTGCCTGATGACTGGCGGGCAGATGTGCCTGATGACTGGCGGGCAGATGTGCCTGATGGCAGGCGGGCAGATGTGCCTGATGATGGTGGGCGGCTGATGTGTCGGCTGTTGACAGGCTGATGTGTCAGCTGATGACAGGCTGATGTGTCAGCTGATGACGGGCTGATGTGTCAGCTGATGACGGTGTCAGATGGCGGGCAACAGATGTGCCTGATGGCGGGCGGCAGATGTGCCTGATGACTGGCGGGCAGATGTGCCTGATGACTGGCGGGCAGATGTGCTTGATGACTGGCGGGCAGATGTGCCTGATGATTGGCGGGCAGATGTGCCTGATGGCAGGTGGGCAGATGTGCCTGATGACTGGCGGGCAGATGTGCCTGATGACTGGCGGGCAGATGTGCTTGATGACTGGCGGGCAGATGTGCCTGATGACTGGCGGGCAGATGTGCCTGATGGCAGGTGGGCAGATGTGCCTGATGACTGGCAGGCAGATGTGCCTGATGACTGGCGGGCAGATGTGCCTGATGGCAGGCAGGTAGATGTGCCTGATGGCGGGCAGATGTGCCTGATGGCGGGCAGATGTGCCTGATGGCAGGCGGGCAGATGTGCCTGATGACTGGCGGGCAGATGTGCCTGATGACTGGCGGGCAGATGTGCCTGATGGCAGGCGGGCAGATGTGCCTGATGGCAGGCGGGCAGATGTGCCTGATGGCGGGCAGATGTGCCTGATGGCAGGCGGGCAGATGTGCCTGATAATGACGGGCTGATGTGCCGGTTGTTGGCGGACAGATGTGCCCACTGTTGGCGGACAGATGTGCCAGTTGCTGACGGGCAGATGTTCACTGACAGGTGTTTTCACTGTTTGGGGACACTGTGTTTTGGGGATACTGTGTTTTGGGGACACTAGCTGAGTGATCAGTGGGTAAACAGCAGACAAACAGCTTTATTACTCACTGATCTCCTGGCTGCAGCACAGATCTCTCTTCCTCTCCTCACTGACAGGCTCTGTGTGAGGAGAGGAAGAGATGAGAGCAGTTACTACGCTCTCTATTTACATTACATGACGACTGTGATTGGACACAGTCGTCATGTGATCAGGAGGGCCAATCACAGGGCCCTCCTGTGTTGTGCTGTCTCTGGGGGACACAGGCAGATCGGGATCGCGCCGCTGCGCGGGCACGTGGCGGCGCGATCTCCTGTCATCTGCCACCCCCTCCCCCTTGTTTACTATACGATGGCTGTGATTACACACAGCCATCGTGCGGATCAGGAGGGCAAATCACATTGCCCTCCTGCCGCTCTGAGATGCGGCGTGTTCGAGTGACACGTGTGCATCGGGATCGCGCGGCTGCGCTGGAGCGCGCCCGCGTGATCCCGCTCCTTCTGAAGGACGTTCGGGAACGTCCAGTCAGAAGGAGGGAGCTCCCACCCGGCCGTATATGTGCAGTGGCCGGGTGGGAAGTGGTTAATTCTATTGTTTTTTTATTTGTTTATTCTATTCTAGTCTATTCTTTTCTATTCTATTATTTTATTTTCTATTCTATACTTTTCTATTTTTTTCTATTCTATTCCTTTTCTAATTAAATTCAAATTTATTCTATTTAAAATTCGAATTTCTGAAGATGGTTATATTCTTTCTATTCTATACTATTCTGTTATTTTATATTCTATTCTAACAAATTCTTTTCTATTCAAATTCAAATTGATTATGTTTGAATTTTGGGAAAAGGTTACATTCTTTCGATTCTATTCTATTGTTTTTTAAATTCTGTTCTTTTCTATTCTTTTATAGTCTATTTGTTATTTATTATGTTTTTTCTATTCTATTTTTTTCTATTCTATTATTTTCTTATGTATTCTAATTCAAATTTATTCTATTTGAAATACGAATTTCAGAAGATAGTTATATTCTTTCTATGTTATTCTATTCATTGCTATTATATTCTAGTCTATTCTGTTTTATTTTCTATTCAATTTTGCTCTGTTTTACTCTATTATATTCTATTCTTTTATTTTCTGTTATATTCTTTTCTAGTCTATTCTTTTTTTTCTATTCATTTCCTTTATTTTCTATTCTATTTATTTTCTTTGGAAATTCGAAAACTGTTTCGTATTCGAATTTGAAAACTTTTCGATTTCAAATTTGAAAACTAATTGGATTAGAAAAATATTCAAAAATGATTTGAAAACGGTTTGAATTAAAATTTCATCCAAATTTTTTTTTTCGTTATTTCGGATTTGTTTAAATTCGGTACTATTGTAATTCGGAAATTCGGATAAATCAGAATTTCTGAAAAATGAAAATTCGTCAGAATTTCAATTTGGAATGAAACAAACCACACATGTCTAATAGATAGCACTTTCTGTTCTGTGGTATGTAATCACCACTAGGGATGAGCCGAACACCCCCCAGTTTGGTTCGCAGTAGAACATGCAAACAGGCAAAAAATTTGTTCGAACAAGTGAACACCGTTAAAGTCTATGGGACATGAACATGAATAATCAAAAGTGCTAATTTTAAAGGCTTATATGCAAGTTATTGTCATAAAAAGTGTTTGGTGACCCGGGTCTTGCCCCAGGGGACATGTATCAATGCAAAAAATATTTTTAAAACCATCCGTTTTTTCGGGAGCAGTGATTTTAATAATGCTTAAAGTGAAAGCATGATAAGGAGATGGGTATTTGCCAGATATTTAGCCATGGCAAAAATGCAAACAATTTTCTTACCAAAGAAGACTGCGGGACAAGTGTCGTCAATCCTCAATTAAACTTTTCAGTAAGGTTCTAACAGTCATCTTTATCACTATTTATCTCTTCCATTGCTATTTGATATTTATGTGTTGTTTCTTTCCATTTCTAGTCTGTAACCAGCCTCCAGACCCCGGTCCATGTAAGGCGTCCATAGAGCACTATTACTATGATAAGAAGACAAAAACTTGCAAGGAATTCATCTTTGGTGGTTGTGACGGAAATGGAAACAATTTTAAAACTAAGGATGACTGCAAACGCATCTGCAAATCAGGTATTTTTATTGTGTCATCATTGTATGTTGCTCAGTATGAATTTATTTCAGCTCACATTTACTGTACACACTTTTTTCTAGTTCTAGTTTAATTCTATTTTTTTTATATATTTATTCTATTCTAGTCTATTCTTTTCTATTCTATTATTTTATTTTCTATTCTATTCTTTTCTATTCTATTCTTTTTCTAATTGAATTCAAATTTATTCTATTTAAAATTCTAATTTTGGAAGATGGTTATATTCTTTCGATTCTGTTTTTTTCTATACTATTCTGTTATTTTCTATTCTATTCTAATCTATTCTTTTCTATTCACATTCAAATTGATTATGTTTGAATTTTGGGAAAAGGTTATATTCTTTCGATTCAATTCTATTCTATTTTTTTTTAATTCTATTCTTTTCTATTCTTTTATAGTCTATTTCTTTCTTGTTTTTTTCTATTCTATTTTTTTCTATTCTATTATTTTCTTATGTATTCTAATTCAAATTTATTGTATTTGAAATTCGAATTTCAGAAGATGGTTATATTCTTTCTATGTTATTCTATTCTATTCTATTCTATTCATTGCTATTATATTCTAGTCTATTCTGTTTTATTTTCTATTCAATTTTGTTCTGTTTTACTCTATTATATTATATTCTTTTATTTTCTGTTATATTCTTTTCTAGTCTATTCTTTTTTTTTTCTATTCTATTCCTTTATTTTCTATTCTATTTATTTTATTCTCTTTAAGCTGTTTGTTGACATTTGTGACCGGCTGTGATTGGACACAGCCGGTCACGTGGTAAAGACCCAATTTAATTTGCTCTTTACCCTGATCGGGATTGGCTCTGTCTCATCCCCTATCGCCACTCTGCGCGGGGGGCTTGACGAGTGGCGAGAATGAGCACAACACATGTGATCAGCTGTGATTGGACACAGCTGGTCATGTGATAAAGAAACATTTTTATTGGCTCTTTACCCTCATCGGCGATGGGCTGTGTCCCGAGGGACTTGCCTCATACCCGAACACTGCGCTGCGGTGAGAACAGGCGGACGTCATATGACGTTCACCCGGAGGGAGACGATGTTCCTGCCGCGTCATATTACTATGGCCCAGTATGGAAATGGTTAGAGAGGCATGGTGAGTTTTAATTTTTAAGTTGTAATTTGTTGTCACTTTTTTGGAAAATTAAGAAAATGAATAAATTTGCTTTTTTCCCACTTTTTTTTAACATGCTGTCACAAGAGCTGCACGGTTTCATCATATGACCAGTGTGGTGGTGATCAGGGATACTGACTGATGACAGTATGAAAAAAAATTTTTTACTTTTTTTTACATTTTTTTCCTTTCTTTATAATCTTTTTGCTACATACTGTGACCAGAGCAATGCAGTGTTACCATAGATTTTTTTTAATAGTATTATTGCTTAGAACAGTAACAGTAATGCCCCGTACACACGGTCCAATTTTCCGATGGACAATGTCCGATCGGAGCGTGTTGTCGGAAATGTGTGGGCTCCATCGGACATTTTCCATTGGATTTTCCGACACACAAAGTTGGACAGCAGGAGATAAAATTTTCCGACAACAAAATCCGATCGCGTCAATTCCGACCGTGTGTGGCCTGTTCCGACGCACAAAGTGCCACGCATGCTCAGAAGAAATTCCGACACGGGACAGCTCGTTCTGGTAAACTTAGCGTTCGTAATGGATACAGCACTTTCGTCACGCTGCAATGTTAAAAATGGTTTAATACAGCGCACTCTCTTCTTCTTTATAATGTGACAAGAATTAAGTCGTTTTGCTGCTCATATTCACACACACTTCTCACAAACTTATTTCGTTACTATTTCTCGGGATTCCCTCAATATATTTTGATTTCTCACATCTGACAACATATTTTTTTTTTTTTTGGTGATTTTGATTTGTACTTCCGAAAATGTTTGTGTGTTTTTTGTGACAAGTTCCCACAACAGCACTAATATGTTGTTCTATTTAATCTGTAGGAGATTGTTTGGTGTTGTTGTCCCTTGTTAATTTCACATTTTATGTTAGAAATGTACCTGAATCGTCACCAACAAACTGTCCTTTTTGGATGAAAACACACACAGGAGAGTAGAATTTACCTAACTAAATTTTATTAAGGGGTCACAACTATAAACAAAGAGGGAGGCAACGCTGGAGAAACTGCAGAAGTGGGTGAAGCCTTGGACCCCCAGGGCAGACATCAATTATTTATAAGCAAAATTGGTGGCCTGAGGAGTCCTTATCTAAGGGAGGGCAGTCTGGTCCAGAAGTCCCAGAGATCCGGAAAGCAGCAGATGACATCTGTGTCCCCAGGCTGTGGTCATACGAGAGACTGCATCTTCTGTCAGACCAGACTGAACCCAGGGCAATCACTCTTTGGTCTTCTTTCCACGCTTCCTTTCAGCCTTTGGCTGTGGTGGTGGAGTTGTGGCAGCAGGAGGAGGAGGAGGAGGAGAAGGATCGTCCCTATCAATGACATTCGTCTTGTGTGTCAGTTCCCCACTCTCCCCCTTACGTAGGACTTTATAAATCAGGTCCTCAGAGATCTTGCGTTGGCCCTCCTGCATGCCCTGCAATTTGGTGGCAGCCATGCAGGCAAAGGCCTCTTCAGGACTGGGGAAGGCTCTGAGGGACGCCGAAGCCTCCTGGATCAGCCTGTATGCTGAATCCTGCACAGGACTGGGAGTGGCCTTCCTGGCCCTTTTGTATGGCAGGCAGAGGGGAGGAACCTGAGACTCAGTCAGGCTGCGACTTGTCCCAGGCTTCTCTTGGCTGACATTTAGCCCCGCCTCCTCCTGGCTGCCACTAACCCCCGCCTCCTCCTGACTGCCACTAATCCCCGCCTCCTCCTGACTGCCACATTCCACAGCCTTCTCCTGGCTGAGGTCTTCCTGTGTATGAAAAAGGGACATAGTTTTAGTTTTTTATTCATCAATCACACACAATTTTCACCTCCTGACTGCTGCAAATTGAATGTTAACAAATATAACAGACTATCCTTCTGAGCCCAGCAGTTTTCATTCTTGTCCCAATTTTGGGTGCCCACTACTGTCTATTGATATGTAAAACACTTTTTTTAATCAGCAATTAGTGATCAAAAATAACATCTAGTAAACATCATTTATTTATTGCCCAGAAATCTGTAGAAGAATGCTATACCTGACTCCAGCTGGGCTCCTCCACTTCTTCCTGGCTGGAAGGCCCAGGTTGTACATCGGAAGCCTCAGCTGGTATGGAAGGAAGCGTGGAAGGAAGAGTGGAGAGGGATTCCCTGACTTCAGTGTGGTCTGACAGAAATCGCAGTCTCTCATAGTACCACAGCCTGGGGACATAAATGTCATCTGCTGCAGCTCCGGACCTCTGGGAATCTGTGACCTTCTTGCGCTCCCTAAGATAAGTGCTCCTCAGGCCACCAATTTTAGCTTTTAAATAAGGGATGGTTGCTGTGGGGACCACCGGCTTCACCAACTCCAGCAGTTTCTCCAGCGCTGCCTGCCTCTTCTGTTTGTGGTTATAGTGGGGGTGTCTGACTTGCCACAGACAGGGCAGCTCCCTGTATTTGTCAATGAACAGGGGCAGGAAATTGTGGTCGTTGAACCCATCCATTTTCTCTGCAAGACACAACACAAGACAAACCCTAATGTCAGGCCAAACTCCCCTAATCTTGTTACAATATAGGCTTCAATTTCGAAGCAGTATAGGCCCAAGTTTAGATCCTACCTTCGTTAGCACGATCGGCGTCTCCGATGCTCCTTCCTCTGCTCACAGATCAAACGTAAGACGCGCGCGTTACGATTTATACACACTGCGCATGCGTATAACTCCGCCCGCCCCAGACGTTCTTTCTATTCTATTCCCCGCCCCTTTTCGTTCGGCGCAGTGGAGGAAGAGCACATGGCGGATAGACAGCAGGATCGTGCTAATTACAGCAACGAGGAGGAGGGGGAGGAAAGGCCAGAGCCTGAAACGTCCCAATCCAGAAGGAGATTAAAGGACTCAAATATGTCCTTTGGGGAGATGTTGGAGATGGTGGACATCCTGAAGAAGGCCGACTATGATGGAAAGTATGGGCCTTACCCCAACCACAATGTCCGAAAGGCCAAGATCATGGCGAAAGTGGTCAGGAGTCTGCACCGGAAATTCGGGGTACGATGATCGAAAGATCAGCTCAGAAAGCGGTGGTCGGACCTGAAATTACGAGAACATGAGCAGTACAGAAAGATCCGGAGAGTGCTGCAAAAAAGTAAGTATTTGTGCTGTGTTCCTATTGTTCTTGTGTTTATTACGTTCGTGCTGCTCCATGTGCTTTTAGGAACTGTTGTACAGTTTAAAATGGCAACTTTCATGTTCATGGGCACATTATTCGTTTGGATCACACATTTTTATTTCGGACTATAAAATACCATTGTTTAGCCCATATGCATTTGGCCACCATTTTGACGCCCTATACTTGGCTTCAAAGAATTGGGTTGTGTAGATGGCTTTGTTACTAGAATGAAATGCCAACTAGATTGTGTGTAAGGAGAGGACACTCAGCAGCTGTTTTCACATCTGGACACTGGAGCACTAGTGTGGGACACAAGAACACCATTTTTATTAGGGGGGCCACACCTGTGCTCCAGTGTATACTATAGGGGGGGAAACATCTGTGAAGCTTGTACTAAACAGGTAAAGTATTGCAGCTTGACAAAGGACACTAAAAAAGCTACATCTTGGAACTCTGCTAAAATAGACAATTGTACCTCACTTCCAAGCAATGTTTCATCTTTATAGTTCTTCCATCAAATATCTGTGTGCTAATTATACCATTTTTGTTTTACATAGGGGAGAAAAGACTCGGAGGACACCCCTCATCTGAGGAGACCAGAGCCCCCCCCTCTGGAAGAAGGGGAAATCCCCCCAACACAAGATGAGCAGGAGGAAGAAGATGTGGTGGAACTAGTCACCACAACAGGTGAGTGTCTGCGACCACAGGCTCAGATAAGAGATGGATGGCGGCATTTTTTGGGAAACCTAATTTATTTTGGGGTTCGTCTCTTTTTAGGTGATCGTGAGGTTGTGGATGAAGATCCTTTCACATCCGAAAGTGCCCAGATCGTGATCGGGGAGATCATGGGGTGTAATTTACAATTGGAAAACATCAAGCAAAACATCAATGATGTTATTCCAAAATATAAAAACATCATTGATGTTTTGGGGCGAGTTTAAAGCCCCTCCAAATCACTTTCTTCTTTTGTGTGCTACAATGTGCGAAATGTTTTTGTGATTTTTCCCAAAGCCAAATTTGGAGGATGCACACAGTGTGTCAACATGTGCTATCTGCCATTACGGGAGATCAATGGACGCGTTTTGGGGGTGCAACCCCTTCCTCAATAATAAAGTAGCGGTGAGGAAGGGCTTTCTCCCCCAAAACACGTCCCTTGATCCCCCGTGATGGCAGATATCACATGTTGACATTGTGAAATTTGTGTGCATCTTCCAAATTTGGCTTTTCCTGGGGTGATTTCCCCCCATCTGAACGCAATATCAAACACAGTTCCTAAATACTCATGTCTGATATTGCCTTCAAGTTCTACCAAATGTGAACTTTGTAAGATCAAGATTTGTGTCTTTCCTGTTGGTTTTACACAGGCCTGTTTTCTATAAAATGCACATTTTGATTTTGGATAATGACACCACAAAAATTGATATACAACAAACATGTTGGTTTGTCAGAAAAACCTTTGGTAAATGCACATGTGATTGTGCAGGTATTAAAAAGATTGCTCATCAAGAATGTGTGGATTATTGTCTCAACGCTACAACACTTTTGGGGTGATGTAATTGTTGTTTGATGAGAAAATGGGGGTTATTTCCTAAGGGCTAATCCACTTTGCACTACAAGTGCAGTTTCAGTGCAGTTGCAAGAGCACTTGTAGTGAAAAGTGTCTTTGCATTTAGTAAATAACAGCCAACAGTGCTTTGTAAGGTTACACAATCACGACATTTTCTGCACTCCACACATTTCTGTCAGGGTCAGCTCAAACAAACACAAGCAGTAAATGTCCACAAAGAAGAGCCTGGGGGGAGATGCCTGTCGAGAACTTGAGGTCCTGCAGGCTTCTCCCTGTGGCCAAATACCGCAAGGTAGCGACCAACCTCTGCTCCGGAGTGATGGCTTGCCTCATGCAGGTATCCTGCCTGCTGATATAGGGGGTCAGCGAAGCCAACAAACGGTGAAATACGGGGTCCGTCATCCTGAGAAAGTTCCTGAAATCATCAGGATTATTCTCACGGATCTCACGGAGCAAAGGCATATGACAGAACTGGTCACGCTGAAGCAACCAATTCTTGGTCCATGAACTCCTCCCCACCCTGTTCATGGACTGGACTTGTGTCAAGGTCAGGACCCCAACACCAAGCCCCCGCACAGCACGAACTCTACGAGGAGTACGCATACGAAACATGGCTAGAAAACGGTCGGCTGCTCAGAACGAAGTAACAGAACGCACTGAAGAACAGCAAGGCCTGTGAAGAGCGACCTGAAAACCAGTAACGAACGAACAAGAATACAATGACTCCTTAAAGTCACGCGGAACTTGCTGCACGCACTGAAGAGCAGATACAAACCCACAAGCACAAACTGAACGGCAGAAAACGATCTGAAAGCCACGAGTCTGAAAAAGCGCGAATCGTCTCTCACCAAACTTTTACTAACACGAGATTAGCAAAAGGAGCCCAAAGGGTGCCGCGCTTGGTTCTGAACCGGCCTTTTCTAGTCTCGTCGTACGTGGTGTACGTGACCGCGTGGTTGTCGATCAGAAATTCCGACAACTTTGTGCGACCGTGTGTAGGCAAAACAAGTTTGAGCCAACATCCGTCGGAAAAAATCCTAGGATTTTGTTGTCGGAATGTCCGAACAAAGTCCGACCGTGTGTACGGGGCATAACTGTTAGAAGATCATTTTGTATTAATGGCATCCATTCATAGCCATTATGCACTACTGGGAGAGCTATAATTGGCCACAGCTATCACATGGTACAGTGCACTGTGATTGGCCCTGTCTATGACCAATCACTAGGGATGAGCCGGACACCCCCCGGTTCGGTTCACACCAGAACCTGCGAATGGACCGAAAATTTACACGAACGTTAGAACCCCATTAACGTCTATGGGACTCAAACGTTCGAAATAAAAAGTGCTCATTTTAACCCTTTCATGCCTAAGGGTAAAACAAACCTTAATGCCTGAAAGCAGTTTTGCAATTTTGACATGCTTAGTGTATCCAGATGAATTGTACCTTGTTTTTTTCAGGGCACATTAGGCTTTCTTTTGGTGGTAAATGTTATTGCATAACTCGTGAATTTTGTTTTGTTATTAAAGGAAAACTAGCCAAAAAGGTAAAAAAAATAACAGTTTTTACATTTTGGCTGTATATGTTTTGTCGCTACCATGACCCACCACTAAAAAACAACCCAAAATAACTTCTTCTATTACTACTATGAATAAATATGCCACATATGTGTGTGTTATATGTTGTTTGTACCCATAATTGGGCTCAGAAACCATAGTGCACATTTTGCCTTTAGGAGTGCAATTAATCCAAGTTAACATTTCAGGTACTATGAATTCATTACAGACACATTGTGGTATCCAAATAATGGAATTACCCCCCAAATCACTCCATTTTGCAATCAAGACCCCCTAAGGTATCTATCTAGGGGTAAATCTTGGGTTTTTAGCCTCTCAATTTTTGTGGGAATAATTTTGAATTTGGTAGGCAAAAACATAAATTGCATTTTTTTCACAAATGTTTCAATTTAGCTATATATTTTGTGCCATTACTTTGACCCACCACCAAAAATCAACCCAAAATAAATTCTCCTACTTCTAACGCACATGGGGATACTAAATACGTGTGCAATATGTGTTGTTTTTACCCATAGCAGGATCCAAAAATATGTTGCATTCAGAGAGGGCAATTCATCCAAGTCTAATTATCAATGTATACATTACAGACACTCTGCAGTGTGATGTTACTTTTTAAAAGGATAAGTTCACCTTTTGTAACATGTTACATGTTACACCCTCAATATGGGTGTAACATGTTACATCTGCCCCCATACCCTCCTGATCCCCTGTTTTTGTGACAGTGAGCAGGGGGAGAAAATCCCCTGCTCACTGTCACAATCTAATGTGATCGAATGTGAAAACTACAAGCCGACAACCTTTGCGGCTGTCGGCTTGTAGTTCTCAATGAACTACCAGGGCGATGTTGAGATCTCTAGGTAGTTCATTGATGCTTCCTGTCATTGTGTAACTGTCTGCCCATATCGGAGGTTCGGGCAGTCAGCTATACAGGCAGTCCGCAGGAACATGTAATTACTCCCACGATCTGCTGACCATGGGTGCAATGCTTTACAGGCTCCTAACAAAGACAAAAAAATGCATTTTCTTTTTACCTGCAAAAAATGTACATTTTTTTTGTGAAGGTGAATTTCTCCTTTGAAGTCTAACCCAAAACCCTGCGCAAAATGCTGCCTAAATGACTGACATTATTTTATGAAAGGGAAGAAATACGGCAAACGTTAACCTCCTCCCTCACGATATTTCTGGTTTCTAATAATGTGGGATGGTGTGGTAAATTTCAAAACAAGGGTGGATGCACAAGCCTGGATTGGAAGGGCACGTGGGACAGTGGTAACGAGTATCGCATCTTTTGCCCTTTTTGCCACACACGCGACACTTCTTCCTGGGGAATTTGTTGCTTGCTGTGATTGGGATAGGACACAAAAAGTGTCTTTCTGTTAGTCTCCTTACATCCTCTGATTCTGCAGGTTGTCTGGGGTCTGCTTGAAACATCAGGTGTTCTATAATTTTTTCCTGGTACTGCAGGAAGGTGTCAGTACCACCAGATTTTTTATAAAGGACAAATGAATTGTGGATAGCCACCTGGATAAGGTATATTGCAATTTTTTTGTACCAGGTTTTAGATTTCCTCTGCACCAGGTAGGGCTGCAAGATCTGGTCAGAGAGGTCAACTCCACCCATGTATTTGTTGTATGCAATAACGCACAGTGGCTTTTCTTTCTGTGTAGCTGACCCCCGTTCTGTTACAGTCACTGTGCCCTCTGGGTGGATTGTTGTCAGCATATAGACGTCTTTTCTGTCTGAGAATTTGACAGCCATCATTTCCTCCTGTTGGTAGCTGAGTGATGTGCCTCTCTGCAAATGTTGTCTCACCAGCTGCTGTGGAAAATCTTTGCGGTTTTTCCGGATGGTCCCACATGCTCCTGTGCCAGCAGCATGCAGAGATCTAAAAAGTGGCACACTGCTGTAGTAGTTATCGACGTAAAGATGGTAGCCTTGGTGGAGCAGAGGTTGGATCAGGTGCCAGACAAGTTTCCCACTGACTCCAAGATCATCTGGGCAGCCCTGGGGGTTGAGTAGTCTGTCCCGTCCTTCATAGATCAGAAATCCAAATGTATATCCTGTTGTGCTTTCGCACAGTTTGTAAAATTTTATGCCACACCGGGCACGTTTGGATGGTATGAACTGCTTAAAATGCAGCCGGCCTTTAAAATTCATCAGGGATTCATCAATAGAAATATTTTTGTCCGGGGTATAAACCACTGAAAATTTATTAGACAGAAAAGAAATTAGGGGCCGCAGTTTGAACAGGCGGTCATATCTAGCGTCACTGCTTGGGGGACACTGCAAATTATCATTAAAATGCAAAAAGCGCAGTAATGCTTCAAAGCGGTCTCTTGAAATAACTCCAGGAAAAGCTGGCGTGGCATGGATGGGACTAGAGGTCCAATACTGCCGAATTGTAGGCTTTCGGACTAGGCCCATGTTGAGTAACACACCCAGTACAATTCTGAATTCTGTAAGGTGTGTTGGCACCCATCTCCTCCTGTGAGAAGATGTCGGGTGTTGTGCTATAAACTGGGTGGCATTAAGGTTAGTTTGATCAACCATGTGCTGTAGGAGCTCGTCATCCACAAATATCTTGAAGAAATCCACAGGGCCAAAATTTTCAACATTGATATTTATGCCTGGTGAGGCTGTAAATGTTGGTATTTGAGGGGTAAAAGAGCTCGCTGGTATCCACTGAGAGGTGTACTGCTGTGCAACTGATGGGGTGCTACCCTGTACGTCCTCTTGCTGCCTGCTAGTAACAGGCCTTTCATAGTCAGAAGAGCTGCCTGAAGTGACACTTTCACTGTCACAAATGAAATTCTCATCTTCTGAGCCCAACTCAGCTTCACTGTTCGAGCACAGGAGGGCATATGCCTCCTCAGCAGTATACCGCCTACTTGCCATTTTTTTTAAGGCACTCTACAACTATGCAAAAGTAAACCTTTTTGTTATATATTGTAAAATACCGAAATCTAAAACTTTTTTCCTAAAACACTGACCCTATCAACGACACTGACAGGAGCACTGATACTGGTCGAGGCACTAACTCACACTTGCGCATACACAAATGCGGGCATTATGGGCACAAACTACACCCCACACACTAAAACAGTAATAAATGTAAAACTTATATATATATAATTTTTTTTATTTTTTAAATAAAACACCGGTGACAGAAACGCTAACGCTGAGATGAACTTTGACAGAAGCGCTAACGCTGAGATGAACTGTGACAGAAGCGCTAACGCTGAGATGAACTGTGACAGAAGCGCTAACGCTGAGATGAACTGTGACAGAAGCGCTAACGCTGAGATGAACTGTGACAGAAGCGCTAACGCTGAGATGAACTGTGACAGAAGCGCTAACGCTGAGATGAACTGTGACAGAAGCGCTAACGCTGAGATGAACTGTGACAGACGCTAACGCTGATATGAACTGTGACAGACGCTAACGCTGATATGAACTGTGACAGACGCTAACGCTGAGATGAACTGTGACAGACGCTAACGCTGAGATGAACTGTGACAAGCGCTAACGCTGAGTTGAACTGTGACAGACGCTAACGCTGAGATGAACTGTGACAGACGCTAACGCTGAGATGAACTGTGACAGACGCTAACGCTGAGATGAACTGTGACAAGTGCTAACGCTGATATGAACTGTGACAGACGCTAACGCTGAGATGAACTGTGACAAATGCGCTAACGCTGAGATGAACGGCTAACACTCAGACTACTGACACTGACACTACTGACAATACAAAATATTCTAAAACTGAAACTGTCACTGTTACTGAACTGAAGCTGTCACTGCATCTAACTTAACTAATGCTAACAGGGGTGATCAGAGCCTAATCTGAGACCTATTGTGGGTTGATAAGGTATTTTACTTTTTTTTTTTTACTCAGAGAAAGATCTCAGTGGAGGTAACACTGTATCAGTTTCCTCACAGACGATCTGAGGAGAAAGAGATACTCGGAAGCTGTTTGACAGGCTTCCCATTCATGTGCTCGCTGTGATTGGCTGTCACAGTGATCACGTGACTGGGGGTGGGTTCTCCCACCTGTCAATCATTAGTCCAAGACCCGAGGCTGAAACTGACATTCCCCTCTCCTCGCTACGTGCACGCGATCCGGCGCGATCCCGTCCAGAATACATGTACACATATATGCGGCCCCACGGAAAAAAGCCCAGGTATTTGGGGCCGCATATATGTGTACGCTCGGCGGGAAGGGGTTAAAGGCTAATTTGCATGGTATTGTCCTAAAAAAGGGTTTGGAGACCCGGGTCCTGCCCCAGGGAACATGGATCAATGCAAAAAATTTTTTTTAAAACGTCAGTTTTTTCGGGAGCAGTGATTTTAATGATGCTTAAAGTAAAAAAAAAAGTGAAATATTCCTTTAAATATCGTACCTGGGGGGTGTCTATAGTATGCCTGTAAAGTGGCATGTGTTTCCCATGCTTAGAACAGTCCCTGCACAAAATGACATTTTTAAAGGAATAAATGTCATTTAAAACTGCTTGCGGCTTTAATGTAATGTCAGGTCCTGGCAATATGGATGAAAATCAGTGAGACAAACGGCATGGGTACCCCCCAGTCCATTACCTTGTATGGATATTAAGGGGAACCCCGCACCCCAATTAAAAAAGGAAAGGTGTGGGGCCCCCAGGCCCTATATACTCTGAACAGCAGTATAGAGGCGGTGCAAACAAGGCAGGGACTTTAGGTTTGTTAAGTAGAATCTGTTTATAATTTTAAACTAGTACATTTTTAACGTGTTTAGCTCCAGCCAAAAAATCTATTTTAAGCTTTTTGGAAAACATAGGGAAGGGTTATCACCCGTGACATTTGTTTTGCTGTCTGTGCTCCTCTTCAGAAGATTTCACCTCACTTTTTGTCCCAATGACAAATGTTTTTTGAAAATTTGGGGTTTTTAGTGAAACAAGGATTGGTGATAAAGCATCAGTGTAAAGGAGAAAAGTTTTTTTCCATATTAACTCTTACAGGAGAGAATTTCCCTTCCTAGGGGTAGATTTCATCTCACTTCCCGTTGTCTCCTTCCGTTTGCAATTAGGAGTCATTTGTAATTTGGATGTTTGAAAGTAGGGGCCTGCCCTATATACTCAGCAGAAATTTGGGCCTTATGCCGCGTACACACGAGCGGACTTTAAGGCAGACTTGGTCTGGCGTACTGGATTTCGTCGGACAATTCGATCATGTGTGGGCTCCAGCGGACTTTGTTTGCTCAAAAGTTGGATAGATTTAGATTTGAAACATGTTTTAAATCAATCCATCAAAATCGAGTCCGGTCGAAAAGTCCGCTCGTCTGTATGCTAGTTCGACGGACAAAAAGCCACGCTAGGGCAGCTATTGGCTACTGGCTATGAACTTCCTTGTTTTAGTCCGGTCGTACCTCATCACAAATGAATCCATCGGACTTTGGTTGATCGTGTGTAGGCAAGTCCGTTCATTCGGAAAGTCTGTCGTAAAGTACGTAGAAAAGTCCGGCGGGCAAAGTCGGCCGTAAAGTCCGATCGTGTGTACGCAGCATTAGGTGTTGTTTTTGCCACAACACTGTAAGCCCTCACAGGGCTCTGCTGTGAAATATTAGATCAAGAATTGTAATTACATGCCCCTGTTGAACAGGGGCAGAAAAATTGGGCCTTTGGTGGTGGTGGTGCTGGAGCCACAACACTGTAAGTCCTCACAGTTACTCCTGGTGGGCGCAGAAATAGGCCCTGCTGTGAAATATTAGATCAAGAATTCTAATTACATGTCCCTGTTGAACAGGGGCTGAAAAATTGGTCCTTAGGCACTGGTGCCACAACATTGCAACCCCTCACAGATACTCTAGCTGGAGCGCAGGAACTAGCCCTGCTGCAAAGAATTGCATCAAAAATTGTAATTACATGCCCCTGTTAAACAGGGCCTGAAAAATTGGGGCTTAGGCACTGGTGCTGGTGCCACAACACTGCAACCCCTTACAGATACTCTAGTTGGAGCACAGGAACTAGCCCTGCTGCACAGAATTGCATCAAAAATTGTAATTACACGCCCCTGTTAAACAGGGGCTGAAAAATTGGGCCTTAGGCACTGGTGGCGGCGCCCAGAACCAAAAATGTTTTTACAAGTTATCAGCATGATCATTGAGGCGGAAGAGGATAATTACTCAGCATAACAGGATAGTCACTCAGCATCAGCATAGGCAGTCTTTGAAGGGATCTGACATTTCAAAAAAAATTATTCGGTTACATCAGCATCAGGTGCTTGGTAGCTGGTGGTGATCCAAGACTGATTCATTTTTATGAAGGTCAGTCGATCGACCGAGTCGGTGGACAGACGCACCCTGTGATGGGTTACAAAGCCTCCAGCAGCACTGAATGTGCATTCCAAAAGAACGCTGGATGCAGGACAAGCCAGTAGCTCAATTGCATACTGTGCAAGCTCTGGCCAGTGATCCATCCTCAAGACCCAGTAACCCAGAGGATATTCGGTGGGAAAGGTGTCCAAGTCAGATCTTGCCCCTACGTATTTCTGCACCATGTAAAACAGACGCTGGCGATGGTTGCTGAAACTGATCATACCTTGGGGCTGCAGACTAAAAAATTGTCTGAACACATCGGTCAGACGGCCACCTTCTCCACCGCTCCTTCTTTGATTGACCGAAGCCTCAGCAACACGTTGCCCAGAAACAGGAGTTTGTAACCTCCCAGTCTCTGGGAACGCGTTGCACAGACCTTTCTGCAAGGCTTCCCAAAGATGTTTCATCCTCTGCTCCCTCTGAGACGGCAAGATAAGGTCCGCAACCTTACCCTTGTAACGTGAATCAAGGAGGGTTGCCAGCCAGTATTGTTTCTTCTCCTTGATACCACGAATACGAGGATCCTTCTGCAGGCTTTGCAGGATCAGAGAGGCCATGCAGCGTAGGTTTGCTGAGGCATTCGGTCCGAAGTCCTCTGGGTCACTAAGGACGACATGATCCGCAGCCACCTCCTCCCAGCCACGTACAAGTCCATGTGTTTCTTGGGACTGTAAATGATCCCTTAAAGACTGCTGCTGATGCTGAGTGCCAGGCTCCCCCTCCATACTGACACAATCCTCCTCCTCCTCGTCCTCTTCCTGTGTGATTGGCGGGCACGCAGGAACACTGTCCGGATAAAGGGGGCCTTGAGAGCTAAGGAAGTCCTCCTCTTCCTTCCTCTGTTCTGCCTCAATTGCCCTGTCTATTATTCAACGCAGTGTGTGCTCCAACGGGTGGACAAGGGGGACAGTGTCACTGATGCATGCACTGTCACTGCTCAAAATCCTCATGGCCTCCTGAAATGGTGACAGGACAGTGCATCCCCTGACCCTATCCTGGTGCCATAGTCGCACAGGTACTCATTGATGGCCCTCTGCTGCGTGTGAAGCTGCTGCATCATGGTCAACGTTGAGTTCCACCTGGTGGGCATGTCACAGATTAGGCGGTTCTTGGGCAGATTAAATTCGTTTTGGAGGTCTGCCAGCCGAGCACTGGCATTATATTATATTATATTATATGAAATGCACACAGACTTTCCTGGCCTGCCTCAGGACATCCTGTAAGCCCGGGTACCTGCCCAAGAACTGCTGTACCACCAAGTTAAGGAACGTGAGCCAAACAGGGCACATGGGTATTTGTCCCTGTCGGAGGACGGAGAGGAGGTTGGTGCCATTGTCGCAAACCACCATTCCTGCCTTAAGTTGGTGTGGCATCAACCACCTCTGAACCTGCCCCTGCAGAGCTGACAGAACCTCTGCCCCAGTGTGGCTCCTGTCCCCCAAGCACACCAGCTCAAGCACCGCAAGGCATCTTTTTGCCTGCGTACTTGCATAGCCCCTTGAACGCCTGTGGAGCACCACTGGTTCTGAAGTCAAATCAGCACAGGAAGAGGCCATGGAGGAAGAAGAAGTGGAGGGGGTGGAGGAGAGAGGTATGTCAGAATCACTAGTAGTGAGATTTTGGAGGAGTGGTGGCGGAACACCCTCCAACATTACTGCACCTTGTCCTGCATCCTTCCCAGCTGCCAGCAGAGTCACCCAATGTGCCGTGAAACTTAGGTAACATCCCTGTCCATGCCTGCTGGACCATGAGTCAGCGGTAATATGCACCTTACTGCTGACCGCCCTGTCCAGCGAGGCCAAGACATTGCCTTCCACATGCCGGTAGAGAGTCGGAATCGCCTTCCGTGAGAAATAGTGGCGTTTGGGGACCTGCCACTGAGGAACCGCCCATTCCACAAACTCACGGAAGGGGGTAGAGTCTACCAATAGAAAAGGTAGCAGTTGAAGTGCTAGCAATTTTGCCAAGCTAGCATTCAACCGCTGGGCATGTGGATGGCTGGGAGTGAACTTCTTTCTGTGGTGAAGCAGCTGGGGCAGGGAAATTTGCCTGGTACAATCTGACGTCGGTGTACCAATAGCAGATTGCCCGCAAGTACTTGGCTGTGACACACCTAATTCTACACCTTCATTCCTCTCAATGCAGGTCTCAGAGAGGACTGAAGGTATAGTGGGGTTGGAGAACCCAGCTGATGAGGAGTAAGGAGAGGTCCTCTTTGTTTTTTGGTGTGGGTCTTTTAGGTACGCTTGCCAACGAACTGCATGGCAGGTCAACATATGTCTGGTCAAGCATGTGGTGCCCAAGCGGGAGATGTTTTGGCCACGCAAAATACGCTTGAGACATATGTTGCAAATAGCAGCGGTGCCATCTGATGCACTCGTCTCAAAAAAGGCCCACGCCAAAGAACTTTTGGAATAACGCGCAGAGACAGGAGCGCCCTGCACGCTGGCCCCTGGAGGGCATCCTGCCTCATTGGTGATGTGCCTCCTCCTCCTCCTCTCTCCTATCAGGCACCCACGTTGATTCAGTGACCTCATCATCCCCTCCCTCCTCATCACTGTAGCAAACCTGGCAGTATGCTCCAGCAGGAGGAACATGACTGCCAGATTGCTGTCCTTCTTGGGCACCCCCTCTGTCCGTGCTCACATTACTGCCTTCATCTAGCTCAGTATCATCATCAGAGCCTTCTAAACGCTGGGCATCCTCCTGCAGCATGTACATAACACTGTGGTTAAACAGTTCGAGGGACTCCTCAGGAGGACATGGTGGGGCTAGGGAAGGAGTCACTGATGCCATTGAGCCGAGGGAAGAGGCTGTGTTGGCAGCTGATTTGCCAGACAAAGTACCCTGAGCATGGGTGAGAGAGGATGAGGAGGATGAGGACGGCCTGGTCATCCACTCGACTAAGTCTTCCGCATGTTGCGGCTCAACACCGCCAGCTACCGAGAAAAAGACCAAGCGTGTCTCACGGCCACGTGCTAATTAGGATGCACCATGTCCACGACAACACTGTTGCCTAGGTAGCTTTAGCTGAACACTGTGCAGAGGACGCACTACACTAATGTTTAAATAATGTAGCTGCCTGTGGTAGTGATAGGATCAGGAAAACACCACCAACCTTCTACAGGTAGCTTTCACTGAACACTGTGCAGAGGTTGCACTACACTAGTGTGTAAATAATGTAGCTGCCTGCGGTAGTGATAGGATCAGAAAAACACCACCAACCTTCTACAGGTAGCTTTAGCTGAACACTGTGCAGAGGTCACACCACACTAACTTGTAGATTTAGCTGAACACTGTGCAGAGGTCGCACTACACTAAATTGTAGCTTTAGCTGAACACTGTGCAGAGGTCGCACTATACTAACTTGTAGCTTTAGCTGAACACTGTGCAGAGGTCGCACTACACTAACTTGTAGCTTTAGCTGAACACTGTGCAGGGGACACACTACACTAACGTTTAAATAATGTAGCAGCCTGCGGTAGTGATAGGATCAGGAAAACACCACCAACCTTCTACAGGTAGCTTTCGCTGAACACTGTGCAGAGGTCGCACTACACTAACGTGTAAATAATGTAGCTGACTGCGGTAGTGATATGATCAGAAAAACACCACCAATCTTCTACAGGTAGCTTTAGCTGAACACTGTGCAGAGGTCGCACTACACTAACTTGTAGCTGTAGCTGAACACTGTGCAGAGGTCGCACTACACTAACGTGTAGCTTTAGCTGAACACTGTGCAGAGATCACACTACACTAATGTTTAAATAATGTAGCTGCCTGTGGTAGTGATAGGATCAGGAAAACACCACCAACCTTCTACAGGTAGCTTTCACTGAACACTGTGCAGAGGTTGCACTACACTAGTGTGTAAATAATGTAGCTGCCTGCGGTAGTGATAGGATCAGAAAAACACCACCAACCTTCTACAGGTAGCTTTAGCTGAACACTGTGCAGAGGTCACACCACACTAACTTGTAGATTTAGCTGAACACTGTGCAGAGGTCGCACTACACTAAATTGTAGCTTTAGCTGAACACTGTGCAGAGGTCGCACTATACTAACTTGTAGCTTTAGCTGAACACTGTGCAGAGGTCGCACTACACTAACTTGTAGCTTTAGCTGAACACTGTGCAGGGGACACACTACACTAACGTTTAAATAATGTAGCCGCCTGCGGTAGTGATAGGATCAGGAAAACACCACCAACCTTCTACAGGTAGCTTTCGCTGAACACTGTGCAGAGGTCGCACTACACTAACGTGTAAATAATGTAGCTGACTGCGGTAGTGATATGATCAGAAAAACACCACCAATCTTCTACAGGTAGCTTTAGCTGAACACTGTGCAGAGGTCGCACTACACTAACTTGTAGCTGTAGCTGAACACTGTGCAGAGGTCGCACTACACTAACGTGTAGCTTTAGCTGAACACTGTGTAGAGATCGCACTGAACAACTTTGTAGCTTTAGCTAAACGCTGTGCAGAGGTCGCACTACACCAACGTGTAAATAATGTAGCTGCCTGTGGTAGTGATAGGATCAGAAAAACACCACCAACCTTCTACAGGTAGCTTTAGCTGAACACTGTGCAGAGGTCGCACTACACTAACTTGTAGCTTTAGCTGAACACTGTGCAGAGTTCGCACTACACTAACTTGTAGCTTTAGCTGAACACTGTGCAGTAGTCGCACTACACTAACTTGTAGCTTTAGCTGAACACTGTTCAGAGGTCGCACTACACTAACGTGTAAATTATGTAGCTGCCTGGGGTAGTGATAGGATCAGAAAAACACCACCAATCTTCTACAGGTAGCTTTAGCTGAACACTGTGCAGAGGTCGCACTACACTAACTTGTAGCTTTAGCTGAACACTGTGCAGAGGTTGCACTACACTAACTTGTAGTTTTAGCTGAACACTGTGAGCAGGACGCACTACACTAACTTGTAGCTTTAGCTGAACACTGTGCAGAGGTCGCACTACACTAACTTGTAGCTTTAGCTGAACACTCTGCAGAGGTTGCACTACACTAACTCAAAGCTTTAGCTGAACACTGTGCAGAGGACGCACTACACTAACGTTTATATAATGTTTATATAATGTAGCTGCCTGCGGTAGTGATAGGATCAGAAAAACACCACCAACCTTCTACAGTTAGCTTTAGTTGAACACTGCGCAGAGGTCGCACTACACTAACTTGTAGCTTTAGCTGAACACTGTGCAGAAGTCTCACTACACTAACTTGTAGCTTTAGCTGAACACTGTGCAGAGGTCGCACTACACTAACGTGTAAATAATGTAGCTGCCTGTGGTAGTGATAGGGTCAGAAAAACACCACCAACCTTCTACAGGTAGCTTTAGCTGAACACTGTGCAGATGTCGCACTACACTAACTTGTAGCTTTAGCTGAACACTGTGCAGAGGTCGCACTACACTAACTTGTAGCTTTAGCTGAACACTGTGCAGTAGTCGCACTACACTAACTTGTAGCTTTAGCTGAACACTGTGCAGAGGTCGCACTACACTAACGTGTAAATTATGTAGCTGCCTGGGGTAGTGATAGGATCAGAAAAACACCACCAATCTTCTACAGGTAGCTTTAGCTGAACACTGTGCAGAGGTCGCACTACACTAACTTGTAGCTTTAGCTGAACACTGTGCAGAGGTTGCACTACACTAACTTGTAGTTTTAGCTGAACACTGTGAGCAGGACGCACTACACTAACTTGTAGCTTTAGCTGAACACTGTGCAGAAGTCGCACTACACTAACTTGTAGCTTTAGCTGAACACTTTGCAGAGGTTGCACTACACTAACTCAAAGCTTTAGCTGAACACTGTGCAGAGGATGCACTACACTAACGTTTATATAATGTTTATATAATGTAGCTGCCTGCGGTAGTGATAGGATCAGAAAAACACCACCAACCTTCTACAGTTAGCTTTAGTTGAACACTGTGCAGAGGTCGCACTACACTAACTTGTAGCTTTAGCTGAACACTGTGCAGAAGTCTCACTACACTAACTTGTAGCTTTAGCTGAACACTGTGCAGAGGTAGCACTACACTAACGTGTAAATAATGTAGCTGCCTGGGGTAGTGATAGGATCAGAAAAACACCACCAATGTTCTACAGGTAGCTTTAGCTGAACACTGTGCAGAGGTCGCACTACACTAACTTGTAGCTTTAGCTGAACACTGTGCAGAGTTCGTACTACACTAACTTTTAGCTTTAGCTGAACACTGTGCAGAGGTCGCACTACACTAACTTGTAGCTTTAGCTGAACAGTGTGCACTGTAAATACTGTAGCTGCCTGACTTTGGTACTAATAGGATCAGAAGAACACCAGCAATTTTCTTCAGGTAGCTGTAAATACTGTAGAACGGATCTAGCTAAACTGAATACAGTGTATATATATATATATATATATATGCACACATATATACAACACCTGGGATGCATATATATATACATAATACACTGTAAGTGCAGCTAACTGACTGACTATCCTGCCTAATCTATCTAACTTAAATCAAATTAAACTGTCTCTCTGTTTCTGTCTCTCAACGCTGGAACGCACTACACAGGGCCGACATGAAGGCGGCCTTATAAAGTGTGGGGCGTGTACTAACCCCCTGAGCCATAATTGGCCAAATCCACCCTGGCTTTGGCCAATTACAGCTCTCTGTACGGACAGCACTGTGATTGGCCAAACATGCGGGTCATAGTGCATGCTTGGCCAATCATCAGCCAGCAATGCACTGCGATGCCGCAGTAAATTATAGGCTGTGACGCGTCACTCAAATTTGGTGCGAACGGCCCATATCATTCGCAATCCGGCGAACGATCGAACAGACGATGTTCAAGTCGAACATGGGTTCGATTTGAACACGAAGCTCATCCCTATAATCACATATTTCACAATAGTACACAATGAACGACTATGAATGAAAGCCATTCATTTTGTACACTAGGATTGGCCACAGCACACGATACCGGGGCCAGCCAGGTACACCGATCTGTCATCCACTGTGTTCAGTGGACACAGTGGGTGACAGATTGAGCCACAGTGTGGCTGCTAAAGTGCACAGGAGGAGCACGACGGGAAGGATGTCATATGAAGTCCTCACGGAACCAGGGAACTCCCGCCCAGCCATATTGCTATAGGTTAAGCAAATAAAATAGTAACCATCTATATATATATATATATATATATATATATATATATATATATATATATATATATATATATATATTTTTTTTTTTTTTTTTTTTATGTCATGCTATGTTATTAAGATCATGTAACTAATATGAAATAGGGGTTATCCCAATTTGGCTGCAACAGTGTATAAAATGATCCTGAATACAGTGAACCCGTGCTTTGCCCATGCAGGGAAAAAAATTAGAGTCATTTGCAGCCTGCTTCAGTTTAGGGTGAAGCAAGCCATTACTTTTTAAAATTGATTTACTGTGTTTTTTCCCTTATCTATAACATGCCTGCAATGGACTTAGTTATTTATTTGTAAATTTTCTGTTTTTCTTTTCTGACAGCCAAAGGAACCTCAACGATGTGGGATTACTTTTGGATGTCATCTTTGGATGACGAGCATATGTTCTCTTAAGTGGACAATGTTTGACATTGCATTGTATTGGAATGTATTGCATTTCTTCCAAAATAATGTAAGAGGTTGTATCTTGTTTGCGCTTTCCTGGGTATTTGTCATCCATGGTTCAACCCTTAAATAAACATATTAACTCTAATTTGTTTGTCCATTATTATTTAAAGCAGGGGTGTCTAACCTTTTGAACTTCCTGGGCCACACTAGAAAGAAGTATAGTGAATAATTGGGAAAGAATTGGCGCTGCCCTATTTCACATTCCTTAATTAATTATGGATGTAGAATCCATATAACACGAGCTATACTCAGTGACGTATATAAATAAAAAACGAATTAAACAAATTTCTAAAGCCAGCTGTGCACCTGATTGTGGTCTAAAAAAGAAGAAAAATTGCCATATGTGTAAAAATCCCAAAAAATAAATAAAACTCCTTGGGACTAAATAGTCTTTGTGTGTTAAACCAGTGGAAATAAGTGCCGTGTATGTTCACAGTTATGTAACTACATGTGTAAAAGTTGTGAATAGATTTGTAAAATATTTTATAAAAGAAATTAACCCCAGAGTTCTAAAGTTTTGTGACAGTGTAGCGCCCCCCGAGGGACCAGTGCCACTTTAGTGAAACAAATATATAGAAATTAAGTGTCGATAACAAAACAAATATGTGATTCCCAAAAATATTAATTAAAATATTAGTATCTTGATCTCTGTGCTACTATATAGTGAATCACAGTGACATACAAATACCATAAAATCAGACTTGAATTATCCAGCCGTGTATATGCATAAGCAGATATAAATAAGACTCTAGAACATATTAATTAAAAAACCCGAGAGTCTCTGTGGCCAAACAGAATGAGGAGCAAAGTTCAATAAATATGCAGATCTTGAATATCAGGAACAGTAAGCAGTGACTTCTGTGCTCATATCAGGTGGTGACTTTCGTTCCTCTGCTCTGTAGGCTCCCTCCAATGATATAGAATTTCGACCGTGCGTTCCAAAACTGGGCTCCTCCACTACTTCCCACCGTCAATCTGTTTTATTCTCCATCATGATAAAAGAAAGAAACAGGAGGCTTCCGTCGTGAAGTATGTCCAGTTTATTAAAAATATACAAGTGTAACAAATCGTGGGTCCAATGCAGACACAGCTACAGGCAAGGATGGGACTAGTGCTAGATAGAGTAGGCAGGTTGAGTCAGTTAGCTGCAGTTACAGTGTATATATATATATATATATATGCATTCCAGGTGTTGTATTAATATATATATATATATATATATATATATATATACACTATATTCAGTTTAGCTAGATCCTGTTCTTCTCTTCCTAATATACTGACAGGCAGGCAGGTGTTTTTACAGTATTTCTAATTACTGTACTGTGTACCCTGCACAGTCTGACCTACAGTATAGCAACCTGTAGCCAGTTGCTTGTGTAGGCTCACTGAAGTATTTCCAGCTACTTTGCTGTGTACCCTGCACAGTCTGACCTACAGTATAGCAACCTGCAGCCAGTTGCTTGTGTAGGCTCATTGAAGTATTTCCAGCTACATTACTGTGTACCCTGCACAGTTTGACCTACAGTATAGCAACCTGTAGCCAGGTGCTTGTGTAGGCTCATTGAAGTATTTCCATCTACTTTACTGTGTACCCTGCACAGTCTGACCTACAGTATAGCAACCTGCAGCCAGGTGCTTGTGTAGTCTCATTGAAGTATTTCCAGCTACTTTACTGTGTACCCTGCACAGTCTGACCTACAGTATAGCAACCTGCAGCCAGTTGCTTGTGTAGGCTCATTGAAGTATTTCCAGCTACTGTACTGTGTACCCTGCACAGGCTGACCTACAGTATAGCAACCTGCAGCCAGTTGCTTGTGTAGGCTCATTGAAGTATTTCCAGCTACTGTACTGTGTACCCTGCACAGTCTGACCTACAGTATAGCAACCTGCTGCCAGGTGCTTGTGTAGGCTCATTGAAGTATTTCCAGTTACTGTACTGTGTACCACGCACAGTCTCACCTACAGTATAGCTACCTGCAGCCAGGTGCTTGTGTAGGCTCTTGACGTATGTCCAGTTACTGTACTGTGTACCCTGCACAGTTGCACCTACATTATAGCTGCCTGAAGACAAGTGCAGGGGTTATCATACTAATAATACTACAGGCAGGCAGTTCATTCTGCTAGCTGCAGTATAAATCAGTATATATATATATATATATACCAGTTTTGTGCAGCTCACTGCAGGCCAATAGTATGTCTGGAAGGCCAACAAGGAGAGGCAGACAGTCACAAGCCAATAGAAGAGGGCAAGCAGGCTCTGTGTCTAGAGGCAATAGTGCTGGTCGTGAAAACGGTGCATCCTCATCAGCACGTGGCCGTGGGACATGCGGAAGGCTTGGCCGAGTGGATGACCAAGCCATCCTCATCCTCCTCATCCTCTCTCACCCAGGCTCAGGGTACTTTGTCTGGCAAACAAGTCTGACAAGTGCATCAGATCGCACCGCTGCTATTTGCAACATATGTCTCAAGTGTATCTCGCATGGCCAAAGCATCTTCCGCTTGGGCACCACATGCTTGACCAGACATATGTTGACCTGCCATGCAGTTCGTTGGCAAGCGTACCTAAAAGACCCACACCAAAGAACAAAGAGGACCTCTCTTTGCTCATCAGCTGGGATCTCCAACCCCACTATACCTTCAGTCCTCTCTGAGACCTGCACTGAGAGGAATGAAGGTGTAGAATTAGGTGTGTCACAGCCAAGTACTTGCGGGCAATCTGCTATCGGTACACCAACGTCAGATTGTACCAGACAAATTTCCCTGCCCCAGCTGCTGCACCGCAGAAAGAAGTTCGCTCCCAGCCATCCACATGCCCAGCGGTTGAATGGTAGCTTGGCAAAATTGCTAGCACTTCAACTGCCTCCTTTTCAGTTGGTAGACTCTGCCCCCTTCCGTGAGTTTGTGGAATGTGCGGTTCCTCAGTGGCAAGTTCCCAAATGCCACTTTTTCTCACGGAAGGCGATTCCGGCTCTCTACCGGCATGTGGAAGGCAATGTCTTGGCCTCGCTGGACAGGGCGGTCAGCGGTAAGGTGCATATTACCACTGACTCATGGTCCAGCAGGCATGGACACGGACGTTACCTAAGTTTCCCGGCGCATTGGGTGACTCTGCTGGCAGCTGGGAAGGATGCAGGACAAGGTGCAGTAGTGTTGGAGGTTGTTCCACCACCACGCCTCCAAAATGCCACTACTGGTGATTCTGACACACCTCTCTCCTCCACCCTCTCCTCTTCTTCTTCCTCCGTGGCCTTTTCCTGTGCTTTGTCCTCTGAACCAGTGGTGCTCCATAGGCGTTCAAGGGGCTACGCAAGTACGCAGGCCAAAAGATGCCATGCGGTGCTTGAGCTGGTGTGCTTGGGGGACATGAGCCACACTTGGGCAAAGGTTCTGTCAGCTCTGCAGGGTCAGGTTCAGAGGTGTTTGACGCCACGCCAACTTAAGGCAGGAATGGTGGTTTGCGACAATGGCACCAACCTCCTCTCCGCCCTCCGACAGGGACAAATGACCCATGTGCCCTGTTTGGCTCACGTCCTTAACTTGGTGGTGCAGCGGGCTTAGGCAGGTACCCGGGCTTACAGGATGTCCTGAGGCAGGCTAGGAAAGTCTGTGTGCATTTCCACCGGTCATATAATGTCAGTGCTCGGCTGGCAGACCTCCAAAAGGAATTTAACCTGCCCAAGAACTGCCTAATCTGTGACATGCCCACCAGGTGGAACTCAACGTTGGCCATGCTGCAGTGGCTGCACACGCAGCAGAGGGCCATCAATGAGTACCTGTGTGACTATGACACCAGGACAGGATCAGGGGAGCTTGTTTTTTTTCCCCAAGCCAGTGGGCCATGATCAGGGATGCATACACTGTCCTGTCACCATTTGAGGTGGCCACGAAGATGGTGAGCAGTGACAGTGCATGCATCAGTGACACTGTCCCCCTTGTCCACCTGTTGGAGCACACGCTGCATGGAATAATGGACAGGGCACTTGAGGCAGAACAGAGGCAGGAAGAGGAGGACTCCCTTAGCTCTCAAGGCTCCCTTTATCCAGACAGTGTTCCTGCGTGCCCTCCGATCACACAGGAAGAGGTGGAGGAGGAGGAGGAGGATTGTGTCAGCATGGAGGTGGAGCCTGGCACTCAGCATCAGCAGCAGTCTTTAAGGGATCATTTACAGTCCCAAGAAACTCATGGACTTGTACGTGGCTGGGAGGAGATGGCTGCGGATCATGTCGTCCTTAGTGACCCAGAGAACTCCGGACCGAATGCCTCAGCAAACCTACACTGCATGGCCTCCCTGATCCTGCAAAGCCTGTGGAAGGATCCTCGTATTCGTGGTATCAAGGAGAGGGATCAATACTGGCTGGCAACCCTCCTTGATCCACATTACAAGGGTAAGGTTGCGGACCTTATCTTGCCGTCGCAGAGGGAGCAGAGGATGAAACATCTTCGGCAGGCCTTGCAGAAAGGTCTGTGCAACGCGTTCCCAGAGACTGGGAGGTTACAAACTCCTGTTCCTGGACAACGTGCTGCTGAGGCTTCGGTCAGTCAAAGAAGAAGCGGTGGAGAAGGTGGCCGTCTGACCGATGCGTTCAGACAATTTTTTAGTCCGCAGCCCCAAGGTATGATCAGTTCCAGAAACCATCGCCAGCGTCTGTTTTACATAGTCCAGGAAAACCTAGGGGCAAGATCTGACTTGGACACCTTTTCCACCGAAAATCCTCTGGGTTACTGGGTCTTGAGGATGGATCACTGGCCAGAACTTGCACAGTATGCAATTGAGCTGCTGGCCTGTCCTGCATCCAGAGTTCTTTCGGAACGCACATTCAGTGCTGCTTTAGGCTTTGTAACCGATCACAGGGTGCGTCTGTTCACTGACTCAGTCGATCGACTTACCTTCATAAAAATGAATCAGTCTTGGATCACCACCAGCTACCAAGCACCGAATAATTTTTTTTGAAATGTCAGATCCCTTCAAAAACTGCCTATGCTGATGCTGAGTGACTATCCTGTTATGCTGAGTAATTATCCTCTTCCTCCTCAATGATCATGCTGATAGCTTGTAAGAACATTTTTGGTTCTGGGAACCGCCACCAGTGCCTAAGGCCCATGTAATTACACTTCTTGATCTAATATTTCACAGCAGGGCCCATTCCAGCGCCCACTAAGAGTAACTGAGGACTTACAGTGTTGTGGCACCAGCACCACCACCATCACCAAAGGCCCAATTTTTCTGCCCCTGTTCAACAGGGGCATGTAATCACAATTCTTGATCTAATATTTCAAAGCAGGGCTCTGTGAGGGCTTACAGTGTTGTGGCAACACCAACACCTAAGGCCCAAATTTCTGCAGAGTATACAGGGCAGGACCCTACTTTCAAACATCCAACTTACAAAGGACTCCTACTTGCAAACGGAAGGAGACAACAGGAAGTGAGATTAAATCTACCCCTAGGAAGGGAAATTCTCTCCTGTAAGAGTTAATATGGGAAAAGCGTTTCTCCTTTCCACTGATGCTTTATCCCCATCTTTGTTTCACTACAACCCCCAAATTTTCAAAAAACATTTGTCATTGGGACAAAAAGCGAGGTGAAACCTTCTTTTTTTTTTTTTTTTTTTTTTAATAATCAAAATTTTTATTATTTCATTTATATATACATCATTTATACAACATTCTATACCCCTATATTCAATCCACAGAAAGAAAACATACTACACATTACATCCTACGTCTCCCATCCTACCACAGTTTCCCCCCTGTCCCAGCAGTCAACATTACATATATAATGGCAGAGAAGAAAAAAAAAAATTTTCCCTCCCCCAACACCCCCCTTCGTGTACAATCGTGCTTATAATTATAAAATGTTTAAAGATGAAGTTATAAATAAATTCCTCCTTGTTTGATTCGTGTCATTATCCCTTCCATTCATTATTATGTATTTGAGAGGAGAAAAAAAAAAAAAAAAAAACCCTTACCCATCCCCCTCCGTGTAAAATCGTGCATATAATTATAACGTGTTTAAATGTAAAATCATAAACAAATTCCCCCCTTATTCTAATTTTTGTCTTTAATCACTTCAATTCATTATGAGATAAATCCCCCTTTATTCTAATTCGTGTCAATAGTCATAATAATGACTATTCATTCAATTCATAATAATGTGATTCGTGAGAAAAAAAAAAAAAACACCCCCCCCCCCCTCAAAATACATTCGTGCTTAAGGAAGGGAATAATATCCCTATAGTTCATAATTATTATAAATCGTGTATCTGTGTTTCCTTTCCCCCCTCTCCTCCCTTCCCCCTTTATAAAATAAATCCCCCTCCCATCTAATCTTCTAGTGTCTATAAATTTATTTATTTATATATGTGTAATTCCCTTTTGCTTCCCTTTCCTCCCCCCTCGCAAAAAAAAAAAAAAAAAAAAAAAAAAATTCTGTCAAGACTGGGGCAGGGGGGAAGTAGTAAAAAAAATCCAAAATCCAAAAACCCCATATACATATAACCATACATTATCTTACCCCCTTCCCTCTTTGGTTGGCATTAGAGAAGTTATTTCACTATGTACATCTACTTTTCAGGGCCACTCTTCTTATATCTCTGTTTTAAATGACTATACCATTTCTTTCTCCCTTACCCATCTATATTTCCCTCTTCTAATATCGCCTTGGCGCATTGTTGAAACCTTCTGAAGAGGAGCACAGACAACAAAACAAATGTCACAGGGGTGATAACCCTTCCCTATGTTTTCCAATAAGCTTAAAATAGATTTTTTGGCTGGAGCTAAACACGTTAAAAATGTACCAGAATCAAAATTACAAACAGATTCTACTTAACAACAAACCTACAGTCCCTGTCTTGTTTGCACCGCCTGTATACTGCTGTTCAGAGTATATAGGGCCTGGTGGGCCCACACCTTTCCTTTTTTTAATTTGGGTGCGGGGTTCCCCTTAATATCCATACAAGACCCAAAGGGCCTGGTAATGGACTGGTGGGGTACCCATGCCGTTTGTCTTACTGATTTTCATCCATATTGCCAGGACCCGACATTACATTAAAGCCGCAAGCAGTTTTAAATGACTTTTATTCCTTTAAAAATTTCATTTTGTGCAGGGACTGTTCTAAGCACGGGAAACACGCACAACTTTACAGGCATACTATAGACACCCCCAGGTACGATATTTAAAGGAATATTTCACTTTTTTTTTTTTACTTTAAGCATCATTAAAATCACTGCTCCTGAAAAAACAGACGTTTTTAAAACTTTTTTTTGCATGGATCCATGTCCCCTGGTGCAGGACCCGGGTCCCCAAACCCTTTTTAGGACAATACCATGCAAATTAGCCTTTAAAATTAGCACTTTTGATTTTGAACGTTCGAGTCCCATAGACGTCAATGGGGTTCTAACGTTCGTGCAAATTTTCGGTCCGTTTGCAGGTTCTGGTGCGAACCGAACCAGGGGTGTTCGTCTCATCCCTACCCCAGACCATGACACTCCCACCACTATGCTTGACTGTAGGCAAGACACACTTGTCTTTGTACTCCTCACCTGGTTGCTGTCACTCATGCTTGACACCATCTGAACCAAATAAGTTTATCTTGGTCTCATCAGACCACAGGACATGGTTCCAGTAGTCCATGACCTTAGTCTGCTTGTCTTCAGCAAACTGTTTGTGGGCTTTCTTGCGCATCATCTTTAGAAGAAGCTTCCTTCTTGGAGGACAGCCAGGCAGACTAATTTGTCTATTTTTCAAAGACAACTTCTGGATATGACGCTGAGCACATGCACTCAACTTCTTTGGTCGACCATGGCGAGGCCTGTTCTGAGTGGAACCTGCCCTGTTAAACCTCTGTATCGTCTTGACCACCGTGCTGCAGCTCAGTTTCAGGGTCTTGGCAATCTTCTTATAGCCTAGGCCATCTTAATGTAGAGCAACAATTCTTTTTTTTTGATCCTCAGAGAGTTCTTTGCCATGAGGTGCCATGTTGAAATTCCAGTGACCAGTATGAGAGAGTGAGAACGATAACACTAAAGCAGTCACATGACACCAGGGCGGGAAAATGGCTAATTGGGTCCAATTTGGACTTTTTCACTTAGGGCTTTACTCATTTTTTTGCCAGCGGTTTAGACATTAACCACTTCCTTACCAGGCCAATTCTGACATTTCTCTCTTCCTGTAAAAATCATAATTTTTTTGCTAGAAAATTACATAGAACCCCCAAACATTATATATGTTTTTTTAGCAAAAACCCTAGAGAATACAATGGCAGTTGTTACAACTTTTTATCTCACACGGTATTTGCGCAGGAATTTTTCGAACACGTTTTTTTTGGTAAAAAAACAGTTTTGTGTTTTAAAAAAAACAAAACGGTAAAGTTAGCCCAATGTTTTTGCATATTGTGAAAGATAAAGTTACACTGAGTAAATAGATACCTAACATGTCACACTTCAAAATTGCACACGCTCGTAGAATGGCGCCAAACTTTGGTACTTAAAAATCCCCATAGGCGACACTTGAAATTTTTTTACTGGTTACATGTTTTGAGTTACAGAGGAGGTCTAGTGACAAAATGATTGCTCTCCTTCCAACGTTCGCGGCGATACCTCACATGTATGGTTTGAACACCGTTTTCATATGTGGGCGGGACTTACGTATGCGTTTGCTTCTGCGTGCGAGCACACGGGGACAGCGGCACTTTACATTTTTTTTTTTTTTTTTAATTGATAATTATATTTTGTTTTTTTTATTTTGACACTTTTTTGAAAAAAAAAATTTTTGATCACTTTTATTCCTTATACAAGGAATGTAAACATCCCTTGTAATAGGAATATAACATGACAGGTCCTCTTAATAGTGAGATATGGGGTCAATAAGACCCCATATCTCACCACTAGGCTGGGAAGCCTGAAATAAAAAAAATAAATAAAACGATCACCGCTTCCCAGTCGAAGCGGCGCCGTTTTTTTGAATGGAGAGGCCGGGCGTGACGTCATAACATCGCGCCCGGCCTCCGATGATCATAGAGCAACCATCTGGTCCACCGGAAATCTCTATGATCTACATCCGGCGCCGGCGGATCCGCTCTCCGCCTCACCGATCATAACGGTGAGTCGGAGCAAGCACCGGAGGGCGGCGGGAGGGGGGACGTCCCCTCTCGCTTCCCATAGGAACGATCAAGCGGCGGAACGGCCGCTATGATCGTTCCTATGGTGTAGAGATTCGCTGGTTGAAACCGGCAATATCTGAATGATATCTGTAACTACAGGCATCATTCAGATATACCCGCCCAAAGCCCAGGACGTCATATCACGTCCGTGGGCGGGAAGTGGTTAATGGCTGTGTGTTGAGTTATTTTAAGGGGACAGCAAATTTACACTGTTATACAAGCTGTACACTCACTACTTTATATTGTAGCAAAGTGTCATTTCTTCAGTGTTGTCACATGAAAAGATATAATAAAATATTTATAAAAATATGACGGGTGTACTCACTTTTGTGAGATACTGTGTATATATATATATATATATATATATATATATATATATATATATATATATATATATATACACACTCGCAATGTCTAACTTTTTACTCACTTACCTAAGCCAAGCCTCCACACTGCCAAATCAGAGAACCATAACGGGGGCACCATGGACAGAACTGGGACAATCCGTATGGCCGCAGGGGGGGGCCACAAAGACCAAGCTATAATATACATATAATATACATAATAATTTAGGGAAGGGAATATAGCTGTCAAAAACTGGAGAATTGTATAATAAGCAAATAAATCTCCAAACCGAGACATTGAAGAAATATATATTTTTACTCACATTGTGGGTCACTAGTATGAGATTGAATTAGGGCACCAGCTATACAGGAACTTGAAGCGGCGAGCCAGAATGCTGGCTAAGATCAAGAGAACAGAAAAAAAAGAAAAAAGGACAAAAAATCCTTTATAATTACAGAGTCAGCACATTTAACAGGGAGCAACAAGCAAAAGACTAGGTATAAAATAAGGAAAAGAACACAGTAGTGTAAAGGTTGGATCTGAATTATTTTAGCAGTGATTATACAAATCACTGACATTTAATGCTTCTGAACGCCCATGTGTTAATGAAACATTAAGTTGGCAGCAATAAAGCAATTACACCATTTATAGAGAAGGGACATTCTATAATTACAGAAAGATATAAGAACCACAGTGGTTCAGAGACTAAAGTTTAAGACCAGAATAAGAGACATCAAGGAGAGAAATGCAGGCAAGAAAAATCACAGATATACAAGGAAAGAATTAGCAAAAAGTGGATTCAATACCTTTGTAGCAACCGCGTGTACAATGGTGGCCGTCGGGCTTCCTGTCAGCTGGAAAATGGGAACCCTGGCTTTATGAACCCCCCATCTGGTCGGCGTCATAAGTCGCTGACCAGGCTGCGGATGCTCAGAGGCCACCACGCATGCGGAGCCCAATGGCCTGCCCGTTCCTACAAAGACCAGAGTGCACTGCACCCGAAGGGCGGGGACCGTGCGTATTGGGCTTGAGGCACTTGAATTGAGGTACGCATGCCTACAAGCCCAAGAGGGCGGGCACCCGGCCAATGCTGTTGTGATCTGGACTACCCTCCATAGGAGTATGGGGGCGGAGATCCAATGGTAGGTTATCGGGATGAATAGCCAGTGCCCGGAGGCAAAGGTCAATGAACGGGACATGGACGCATAAAATGGAGCAAATTGGCATTACTAGGGTAGTTTCCCCCGCAAATGCCCTGGGCGCCCGTATGGCCACACCTAGCATCCCAGATTGACCACGGCGCCCCGGGTCAAAGACACGCAGTGGGAAGATATATTATGGAAAAGGCTGGAAGAGAGTAACCAAATCCCACACAAATGAATAGTCAAAGTATGAGATGGCGAATACATAAAAAAAGACATACATAACAAAATAGATAAAGCATGCATATACATGGATACAGATGCAGAACAACATCATAGTGAATATTTGTAACTTTTCATCTAGATCCATGTAAATTAATAAACAGACAAAAAACTTGTTTCAGTGAATTAAAAGCTCAACACAGTTTTACCATTCAAAGTTATACGGACAGAATTATATTGAAATAGAAGTATTGTGTGGCAAACTTAATGATAGGGGAATCATGGCTAGCTCAATCTAGATGACATCGTAAGAAGGTCTTGAAACTCAGGGCTTCATTGAGACCTGGGTACTTAGTAGCATCTAAACTGTAAATCCAACAAGTTTCCAGCTGTAGCAGTGTATGGTCAACACTGCCACCCCTGCAGTGTATGGGTATGTGTTCAAGGGCAGAAAATGTAATAATATTTAGGTCAAAATTATGGTAAAGACCAAGGTGTCGGCTTACTGCTGTTTCCATAATTTTTTTCCTAATGGGAGATACGTGGTCTCTAATGCATTTAAAAAATGGGCTTTTGGTCTTACCTATATAAAAGCATCCACTGTTTGGCAGTTTACCTTATGTTTGATTAAATGTGTCTGGCTATTGGGAAATAGAATTTCATGACTATTCAAAATAAAAGGACACACATCACAGCAAAAGTGCCTGTGGAGAGTTGTTTGGTGTGAATAGAATTATCTGTCAGGGCTGGGCTCAGCCCTTCCTTCTCTGAGTTGGCCGCTCAGCTGTCGGATAATTGCCAGCTCCTATCTCTCCACAGTTACTCAGCTGTTGATGATATCCTGCTCGTCAGTCCTGCCTACTTAAGCCGCCCAGTCCAGAGATTTTCTCCTGTTCACCAAAATGCAGTGAGACATGCTTCCAGAAGGTAGCCAAGGTCCTGTGCACCTCTTCACTCTCCTCCCTGCTGGAGGAGTACCGTAAATTTAGTGATGTCTTTGGCAAAGGTCAAGCCGGCAATTTGCCTCCACTCTGGCCGAATGATTGTGCAATTGACCTTCAACCTGGTGTCATACCCCCTCGTGGCTGGGTTTACCCTTTGTCGGTCTTGGAGGATAAGGCCATTGAGGAGTATGTTGCAGATGCACTTTCTCGAGGTTTCATCCGCAAATCTTCGTCTCCTGCTGGTGCTGGTTTCTTCTTTGTGAAGTAGAAGAGTGGTGTACTGAGACCTTGCATCGATTATAGGGGTCTCAATCGTTTCACAATTAAGAATGCCTATCCGATTCCATTGATTACGGAGTTATTTGACCGCCTCAAGGGAGCAACGATTTTCATGAGGGCGACGAGTGGAAAACTGAGTTTAATACCAATTTTGCAGGACTTTATTAACAATGTCCTCTGAGATTTGTTGCAGTTATGTGTGGTGGTTTATCTCAACAATATCCTCATATTTTCCAAGTCCCTGGAGAGCCACCACACAGATGTCTGTCGTGTCACGTGCTTCAAAAACTAAGAGAGAACAATCTCTATTGTAAACTGGAGATTGTGAACAGTTTAAATTCCTGGGTTATGTTATTTCCACTGCTGGTTTTTCGAAGGACCCAGAGAAACTTTCGGCAGTTCTACAGTGGCCCCAACCCATGGGTTTACGTCCTCTGCAGCATTTCCTGGGCTTTGCTATTGTCGGAAGTTTATTCGTAACTTCTCATCTCTGGTCAAGCCCCTGACTGATATGACCAGAAAGGACGGTAACCCACAGAGTTGGTCTCCGGAGTCCATTAAGGTCTTTGAGAGTCTCAAGGCTGCCTTTGTTTCTTTTTCTGTGTTGGCACATCCTGATCCTACGTTACCTTTTATCCTTGAGGTTGATGCTTCTGAGACTGGTGTTGGTGCCCTTCTGTCTCAACGTCCTACCTCTGTGAGCGCTATACATCCTTGTGGCTACTTTTACAAGAAAATGTCACCTGCAGAGTGCAATTATGAGATTGTGACAGAGAGCTGTTGGCAATCATTTTAGCCCTGAAAGAATGGAGACATCTCCTCGAAGGTACCACTGTGCCGGTTCTCATTCTTACTGACCATAAGAATCTCACATTCTTGTCTGAGGCTAAACACCTCTCTCCCAGAAGGGCGCAATGGGTTCTTTTCTTGTCAAGTTTCAATTACATTGTCTCATTATTACCTGGTACTAAGAATGTAAGGGCTGACACCTTGTCACAATGATTTTCCTCCACTTTCAAGTTGGAGTCCGTTCTGGTTCCTGTGATTCCTCCTGATCGTATTCTGGCCACAGTTTGCACCAGTCTTACTTCTCCTTTGGGTGACAAAATTCTTGCTGCTCAGGTCCATGCTCCTCCTGAGAAACCTTGTGACTGCTGCTTTGTCCCAGAGAGTTTCCATACTGCCGTGCTCCAGGCTTACCATTCTCGCAAGGCTGCTGGCCACCCTGGGAAGAATCAACTCTTTTGGGCCATTTCCCAACAATTCTTGTTGCCTAGTCTATGTGCTGATTTAACTGCCTTCGTACAGTAGCTGCCTGTTCCGTATGTGCTCAGAGTAAGACTCCACGACACGTTCCAGTGGGCCTCCTACAACCCATACCCAATGGAGAGAGGCCCTGGACCCACCTGTCTATGGATTTCATTGTGGCGTTACCCAATGCCCAGGGCAACACAGTTATCCTTGTGGTGGTTGACCAGTTCTCAAAGATGTGTCATTGTATTGCACTTAAGAAGTTGCCCACTTCTAAGGAACTGGCTACCATTTTTGCTCAGGCGATCTTTTGCTTACATTGTCTTGGACAGGGGTAGTAAGTTTGTGTCCTGGTTCTGGTGAGCCTTTTGTGCACAGTTGGGAATTCAGCTTGGTTTCTCCTCTGCGTATCACCCGCAATCTAATGGGGCCGCAGAATGAGCCAATCAGTCCCTGGAGCAATTCCTACGTTGCTATATTTCTGACCATCATAATAACTGGTCAGACCTATTACCGTGGGCAGAGTTTGCTCACAAAAGTGCCTTGAATTCTGCTTCCCGATTGTACCCGTTTATGGCAAATGATGGTTTCCGACCTTCCATGTTGCCTGACTCGTTTGTTCCGCAGAGTATACCTGCGTTAGAGGAGCATCTCTGTGGTCTTCGTTTCACTTGGGCACAAGTCCAGGAGGCTTTGCAACATGCTAATGATAGATACAGACTACATGCTGACCGCAGACGCCTGCTGCGCCTTCCTACCAGGTTGGGGACAGGGTCTGGCTGTCATCTCACAGCCTCCGACTACGTGTTCCCTCACTGAAGTTCGCACCTCGGTTTATTGGGCCTTTCCATATTCTTTGCAGGATTAACCCAGTGTCTTACGCATTAGACCTTCCTTCTAATATGCGTATTTCTAATGTATTTCATGTCTCCTTATTAAAACATTTGGTCTGCAATCGCTTTACCACCTCGGTGCTACGTCCTCGCCCTGTACAAGTTGAGAACCATGAGGAGTATGAAGTACAGTCCATTGTTGACTCCCGTACATTCCGTGGGTGCATACAGTACCTGGTGCATTGGAAAGGGTACGGTCCAGAGGAACGCTCTTGGGTCTCATCCTCGGATGTACATGCCCCTGTCCTCCTCAGTGATTACCGTAGACATTTTCCCCTCAAGCCTGGTGGTCCTCCGAGGGGGAGGGGTCGTTGAGGAGGGGGTACTGTCAGGGCTGGGCTCAGCCCTTCCTTCTCTGAGCTAACCGCTCAGCTGTCGGCTAATTGCCAGCTCCTATATCTCTACAGTTAGTCATCTGTTGATGATATCCTGCTCGTCAGTCCTGCCTACTTAAGCCATCCAATCCAGAGGTTCTCTGCCTTCGCATTGGTCAACATCACAGAAACTATCTCCTGCAATCCTGTTCAAGACTTGCTTTGCTGACATCCCTTCTGGCTCCAGATCCTGCTTGCTGTTCCACTACATTGATCCCTGACTTCTGGCTTGGCTGACTATCCTTTCCGGTTACTGAACTTTGCCTATGTTTTGACTACGTTTGTTCTTTTTACTTTTATTATTAAACAAGTGTGATTTAACTGTACTTCTGTCTCTGCCTGATTTCATGGTTTCTGACATTATCATAGTGACTGTGTACTAGACAATCCCTTAAGGTGGTTGTTTTTTTGTAAGTGATCTCAGGATGTTGTTAAATGTATTACTGGTAGGATCAGCTGATAATAGAGGCCAAAATTTTGTTAAGATACCTCTAATCTGTCTATGTTGTTGAGAATATGAGGTAATTATTCGTACTGATTGTGGAACATTCTTGGACTTCATAGGATATGTAGCAATAACTCACGGTGGAGCTGCTGGTTTAAGGGGGTCTGTTACCTTCACTTTGCTTCCCTCTGTTTCACCGGCACCGGGTCTAGGGGTTCCGTTGAGTTTACTGCTGGATGACACAAGCACCAACACTAGAGTACGTTTTCAATGCTTTATTAAACAGTCAAACTTTAGGAAGTAGCAGGAAAGAGACGGAAAAGGAAACCTTCAGGAGAAACTCAAATATCTTCTTACAAGATCTTAGCAACAAATGTCCCGGTAGAATTCAGATAATTATGGGGAATGCATTCCCCTCATGGGATACACTCTTTGCTCATCTGGATAGGCCTCTCTCACCAGTCTAGCAGCCAGTACGCAGCACAAATCTAAAGTCTCTGTGACTCGGTTAAATTGATGATAGGCAACTCCTATCCTCATATTGATTAGTGGTTCCAAATTAATAATAACTACTGCAGTAGGGAACAGACACAAAAGATACGCTCAGCATCTTTCCAAATAACTGTTCTGCTTTATTATGACGCAATTGAAGGTTTTTATGCACATGATTATGTAGGTATCACATTAATATTACAATTGTACGTTTATGGTAACAAGGGGCGTTACATAGGCAGGCTAATTCTAATCAGGACTCGAAAGAATGTAAACATTTACTGAAAACATTATTAGTGCTGTGTGCACCGTGAGGGCAGTGTGCAATACATATAAAAAAGAATACAAATATATACAGAACTTACAAATTTCCACTACAGTCTCCCCTCTTTTGATCAATATTTTGATCACTACCCATACCTTCTATAACCTTTAACCTGGAATCTTAGGTGGAGGTAGTCCTGGCCAAAGAGGCAAAAAAAAAAAAAACTCCATTGTGGAGAAAATAATAGCTGAGCAACTTTTTCATTACAAAATGACTTTTCATTGTGAAAAACAAATGATTGATAAGACATATTTACAGAGTACTTGCTGTACACTCCTGTGGCCAGAATGGCCTTCTAGCTGAATTGTGGACATGCTGACTTATCAGCATATGTAAACACAGACAATTCTACATAAAATGGAAGACATACAAAAGACAAATATGACTTCAACATGGCTAAACTATTTTTCAAATATATATATCCCTTACAATTAAAGTAATTGAATCAAAAAGTACCCTAGACTGTGATGACAAGAGGGAAACAAATCAAACACAGAGATTTCTTTAAGTCATTTTTGCAGTGTCTGGTGTGGATCCAGGTGACTTTTACATGAACTAGATGCTGTATTGAGTCTCCAAACATTTCCTTATATATAAATGTCTCTTAACAATCCAAAAGTCACCTGGCTTTAGTTTTAGATCCTTCCAAACTTTTAGGATCTGGAATTGGGGAGAAAACACATAAATGAGTTTGTAAAAAACCTTAAAAGATCAGCAACATTCTCCTTGAGATCCGAATGGAGGACTTCAGCTGCTGAGACAAAATATAAGCAAGTGAGTAACACACTCCCAAACCAAATCCCATAGGGAGAGAGTCCAACATCCCCCTTAGAGGCTTCATAAAATATAAGAAAACATTCAGGCAAAAGTTTTCTAGTTTCTTACTTTACTTTGTCCGCTATATTGTAGACAGTGGGGGTGTAAAAATAAAACCTCAAAACTTCTAGTAAGGACTCTCCTATAAAAATTATTTCCTCTGTTACTCTCTGTACTTTCTGGCACTCTGTATTTGCAAACTACTTCTGATAATACTTTTTACTGTGGCCTTTGTAGTAGCATTTGCCACTGGACATCAAAAAACATGTCCATACAGACAAAATGCATACTTGTAAGATCCTGACTTGGGCATCTGGATATATCTTTTTTGTAATCTCTGGAAGGGATGTTCAGCTTTTGGTAACACCTTTGGTAACAGGTAAAACAAGAAGTGGTATGTTATAAAAACAACTGTGGTGAACCCTGGCTCTATCCCATGCTCATTTACTAAGGCAGCCATAACTTCTTGTGACTGATGACACGCTCCATGTGTCAAGCTGGAGGGAAAAGAGTGGCTGGCAGACATAAATGATCACCTTTTCCAAAGTCCTGTTTCATAAGAAGTTGCCCCCTGTGGACCACTTGTTCTTCTCGTTCTGGGGTCCTTAAAGTTGAATTATTAATCCCAGCTATACTGGGCCAGAACTAGGGTGGAATCTGTGAGTTGCACAGACCCATCAAGTGTCCAGGGCTGTAAATGCAGCATCCTTAGTCACCTGGTCTGCTTCCATGTGTGAAAGTTAATATGGCTACCTCAGCAAGAAGCTGGAAGGCTGAAAACAGCCGATCAAATTAACTTGGCATGCTTGGTTGGTTTACCTGCCGAAGTAAAAACAAACTTCTGGCCCTTCAAATGGAACCAAAAGCTCTCTATATCTCGACTATCTATATAAATATACACTCTTTTTATAGCTCACAGGCTTTGCTAAAACATGGAGCTCTGCTTCTTGAGCTGGGGCAAAAGGATCCAATGACTTAGAATACAGAGTATCCTTCTGGGTGATAAACTGCATACTCAAATCTACAAAAAATTAAATATCTGGGTCTTCAGGGAGTGTGTCCTGCACTGGGCTCACAGCAGCTGATTCCTATGTCATCAATTTAACACGTGTCTTCCTTTGTCTCCAGCCTCCTCCAATAGAGGCAATAAGGTGGCTGGGTTCAAATGTACGCATTTTTCATTGTTAGATTTGTACATAAACAAACTCATATTTTAAACCTTTCATTAGACAAACATTTAGTTATCTGTATATTTGCTGCGCAGAATGTCGGACCATTGACCAAAACAATATCTAACTTTGTCTAATAGCACCTTTGCATAAAAGCTACAGCTCTGATATATCGGGGTGAACCCTTCATTACTGGGTCCAGCTTCCATAAATATATTACAATGGCTTGTTTTCTATCACACTGTTTGTGTAAGAACTCCAGTTTCATGTTTCAAAAGACAACTTTTTCCTGGCAATAATATAATAAATGATAACAATACCCTGCGGTCATGGAGAGATGTCCATAAATCCAAAATATTCTTCTGCTTATACCACTGCACTTACAAGGAAAAGGGGCACATCATTTCACAATCCACATATTCTGCTTTGGATTTCAAAAATAAAAATAAATAAAAACAAAAGGACCAACAATCTGTATGATGGACCAGAAAGCATCAAAAACTATAAAACAACTGGCTGCAGGTGGCATCTATCCTAACAGGGTGTGTGGACTTGATATGATGGGTCTGTTATATTTAAATTTTATTTATTATTACTCTCACATCATGGACCACACATCAAGTTATTATGAAAAACCTTAAAATTTCATTTTTGTAGAAGAACTTCTTATGTATCCCATCCATCTTGGCTTTGTTAAATATTATGGCAGCTTTATTCAAAATAACAACCTCATCTTAATCTTTTTTTCTCTCAATAAGGGCTTATTCTATAAATGTAAAATTACAAAATTGTTATCTTAACCACTTCAGCCCCGGAAGGATTTACCCCCTTCCTGACCAGAGCACTTTTTACAATTCGGCTCTGCGTCGCTTTAACTGCTAATTGCGTGGTCATGCAATGCTGTACCCAAACGAAATTTGCGTCCTTTTCTTCCCACAAATAGAGCTTTCTTTTGATGGTATTTGATCACCTCTGCCGTTTTTATTTTTTGCGCTATAAACGGAAAAAGACTGAAAATTTTGAAAAAAAATGATATTTTCTACTTTTTGTTATAAAAAAAATCCAATAAACTAAATTTTAGTCATACATTTAGGCCAAAATGTATTCGGCCACATGTCTTTGGTAAAAAAAATGTCAATAAGCGTATATTTAATGGTTTGCGCAAAAGTTATAGCGTCTACAAACTAGGGTACATTTTCTGGAATTTACACAGCTTTTAGTTTATGACTGCCTATGTCATTTCTTGAGGTGCTAAAATGGCAGGGCAGTACAACCCCCCCCAAATGACCCCATTTTGGAAAGTAGACACCCCAAGGAAATTGCTGAGAGGCATGTTGAGCCCATTGAATATTTATTTTTTTTGTCCCAAGTGATTGAATAATGACAAAAAAAAAAAAAAAAAAATTTACAAAAAGTTGTCACTAAATGATATATTGCTCACATAGGCCATGGGCATATGTGGAATTGCACCCCAAAATACATTCAGCTGCTTCTCCTGAGTACGGGGATACCACATGTGTGGCACTTTTTGGGAGCCTAGCCGCGTACGGGGCCCCGAAAACCCAGCACCACCTTCAGGATTTCTAAGGGCATACATTTTTGATTTCACTCCTCACTACCTATCACAGTTTTGAAGGCCATAAAATGCCAAGATGGCACAACCCCCCCCCAAATGACCCCATTTTGGAAAGTAGACACCCCAAGCTATTTGCTGAGAGGCATGGTGAGTATTTTGCAGCTCTCATTTGTTTTTGAAAATGAAGAAAGACCAGAAAAAAATTTTTTTTTTTTTCTTTTTTCAATTTTCAAAACCTTGTGACAAAAAGTGAGGTCTGCAAAATACTCACTATACCTCTCAGCAAATAGCTTGGGGTGTCTACTTTCCAAAATGGGGTCATTTGGGGGGGTTTTGTGCCACCTGGGCTTTCCATGGCCTCCGAAACTGTGATAGGCAGTGAAGAGTGAAATCAAAAATTTACGGCCTTAGAAAGCCTGAAGGCGGTTCTTGGTTTTCGGGGTCCCGTACGCGGCTAGGCTCCCAAAAAGTCCCACACATGTGGTATCCCCGTACTCAGGAGAAGCAACAGAATTTATTTTGGGGTGTAATTTCACAAATCCCCATGGCATGTTTGAGCAATATAACATTTAGTGACAACTTTGTGCGAAAAAAAAAAAAAAAAATTTGTCTCTTTCCCGCAACTTGTGTCACAATATAAAATATTCCATGGACTCGACATGCCTCTCAGAAAATAGCTTGGGGTGTCTACTTTCCAAAATGGGGTCATTTGGGGGGGTTTTGAACTGTCCTGGCATTTTATGCACAACATTTAGAAGCTTACGTCACACATCACCCACTCTTCTAACCACTTGAAGACAAAGCCCTTTCTGACACTTTTTGATTACATGAAAAAATTATTTTTTTTTGCAAGAAAATTACTTTGAACCCCCAAACATTATATATTATTTTAAAGCAAATGCCCTACAGATTAAAATGGTGGGTGTTTCATTTTTTTTTTTCACACAGTAATTGCGCAGCGATTTTTCAAACGCATTTTTTGTGGAAAAAACACACTTTTTTAAATTTTAATGCACTAAAACACACTATATTGCCCAAATGTTTGATGAAATAAAAAAGATGATCTTAGGCCGAGTACATGGATACCAAACATGACATGCTTTACAATTGCGCACAAACGTGCAGTGGCAACAAAATTAATACATTTTTAAAAGCCTTTAAAAGCCTTTACAGGTTACCACTTTAGATTTACAGAGGAGGTCTACTGCTAAAATTACTGCCCTCGATCTGACCTTCGCGGTGATACCTCACATGCATGGTGCAATTGCTGTTTACATTTGACGCCAGACCGACGCTTGCGTTCGCCTTAGCGCGAGAGCAGGGGGGACAGGGGTGCTTTTTTTTTTTTTTTTTTTTTTTTTCTTTATTATTTTTTTGCTTTTTTATCTTATTTTTAAACTGTTCCTTTCATATTTTTTTTTAAATCATTTTTATTGTTATCTCAGGGAATGTAAATATCCCCTATGATAGCAATAGGTAGTGACAGGTACTCTTTTTTGAAAAAATTGGGGTCTATTAGACCCTAGATTTCTCCTCTGCCCTCAAAGCATCTGACCACACCAAGATCGGTGTGATAAAATGCTTTCCCAATTTCCCAATGGCGCTGTTTACATCCGGCGAAATCTAAGTCCTAAAATGCTCGTAGCTTCCGGTTTCTTAGGCCATAGAGATGTTTGGAGCCACTCTGGTCTCTGATCAGCTCTATGGTCAGCTGGCTGAATCACCGGCTGCATTCTCAGGTTCCCTGTTGAGACAGGAGAGCCAGAGAAAAACACAGAAGACGGTGGGGGGGGGCATTCCCTCCCACTGCTTGTAAAAGCAGTCTAGAGGCTAATTAGCCGCTAGGATTGCTTTTACATGAAAGCCGACCGCTGGCTGAAAAGAATGATACCAAGATGATACCTAAACCTGCAGGCATCATTCTGGTATAACCACTCAAAGTCGTGAATGGCGTACCTGAAGACAAAAAAATGGTTAACAATAAAGCACAGTAAACGGTAAAGTATAAAAAATTGCATACCTGAAAAGCAAACATGATAAAACATAATAACAATAAAACATTGCAGAATAGAATAAAGTAAAAAAGAGCAGAACACCAGAGAGAGAATAGAGAGAGAGAGAACAATAAAACGACAACTATTTTTTTTTATTTTTGTTTGTGTTTTTTTTTTTTTTTTTTACACTTTATTTTTGTAACTGTAACTTTTATAACTGTAACCGGTTCCAGGTTCGGGTCTCTCAAAATGTGATGGCATCTTGGGAGACCCTGTGAAAGTGTGCCTAGTCTGTGCAATGCTGTACCCTACGCTAATACTCAACTAGTGAATGGTAGCGTTCAAAACATTCACCAATGCAAAGACCAGGATTATCAGGACAGGAGGGACAATAATAGCGGGTGTCACGCCTATATCCGCGTTTGCTGCAGACACATCTTTTTTGGGGGGGTTCGTTGGGTAGGGGTACTCGGGAGGACATATAAATGCCTCTCATGCAGCCGACTGCATTTGGTTGGGGATGTGAATGGGGGAAATACGGGCGCTGCAGAAGCGGTGGGTTCCCAATTAGGATTGGCGAATGCAGCAGGAAGGGCATTATGGGCACGACGGGCCTGTGTTTGTCTTCTTGGTGGCAGCGGGACACTACTTGTGCTTGCCACCTCACCAGCTTGAACTGCACTTATGGGACTCGCCACGTCACCAAGTGTTACTGCAGTGCTGGTATGACTACGACCGGGGTGTACTAGGCCGCTGGCGCTTGCCAGTTCACCAAAACGCTACAAAAAAAAGTGACAGTGATCGATCGATACTGCACTTGGGTGGGCTGGGCTGGGCCGGGCGGAGGGGCAAAACGCAGGTGCTAGCAGGTATCTGGGCTGATCCCACTAACACTGCGTTTTTGGGAACCCTAAACTGCTGGGGACGCTAGTATAGATCTGATCGGATCAGATATTGATCCGATCAGATACTATACCACTAAGGGAGGTGTACGGTGCGTGCGTGGGTGTTAGTGGTACTGGCGCTAATCTGACGCTGCTTGGGGCTGGTGCTTGCCAGTTCACCAAAATGCTACCAAAAAAATTGTTAGCGATCGCAGGGATCAGGCCTGACTCTGCGAACGCTGCAGTTATGCGTTTAGTGTTTTGTAAGTGACAGTGATCGATCGATACTGCACTTGGGTGGGCTGGGCGGAGGGGCAAAACGCAGGTGCTAGCAGGTATCTGGGCTGATCCCGCTAACACTGCGTTTTTGGGAACCCTAAACTGCTGGGGACGCTAGTATAGATCTGATCGGATCAGATATTGATGCGTTCAGATACTATACCACTAAGGGAGGTGTACGGTGCGTGTACGGTGCGTGCGTGGGTGTTCGCGGTACTGGCGCTAATCTGACGCTGCCTGGGGCGACGCATATCACCGCCGGGCGATCAGGGGGCTAAACCTTTATTCGGTAATAAACGGCGGGTGCCCTGACACTATAAAAAATAAACAAACTAACCAGCGTCACCCGTAACAGTTATACGGTGATCAGTGGTGAAAGGGTTAACTAGGGGGCAATCAAGGGGTTAAAACATTTATTAGGTAGTATATGGGGGTCCCTGTCGCTATAAAACGCTGACAGCGAACCTAAATATTTACGTTCCTAACTAGCGTCACCAGCGACACTAATACAGCGATCAGAAAAATGATCGCTTAGCGACACTGGTGACAGGGGGTGATCAAGGGGTTAAAACTTTATTAGGGGGGGTTAGGGGGGTACCCTAGACCTACAGGGGGCTAACACTAACTGTCCTACCACTGCTAACTGTCACAAACTGACACTATGCAGTAATCAGGAAAAAAACAAAACAAAACAAAAAAACCTGCTTGGTGTCAGTTTGTGACGGGGGGGGGGGTGATTGGGGGGGGATCGGGGGGCGATCGGGGGGGGATCGGGGGTGTTTAGTGTGCCTGGCATGTTCTACTGTGTTGTGTGTGTGTGTTGTGCACTTACATGTCATCTCTCCTCGGCGCTGGAACGGAAACTGGCCAGCCGAGGAGAGATGACATCACATCCTCTGCCTCTGTGTACTATACAGAGGCAGGGGATGTTTCTCATTGGCTGGGAGCGATCGCGAGGGGGGGGCCACGATCGGATGGCCTCCCCCTCATCTCTGATCGCTCCTAGACAAATGCCGACCGCCGCTGGCACCGGGGGGGGGGTCCGATCGGACCCCCCGCCCGCGGGAAGGCAATCACGTACCAGGTACGTGATTTTGCCTGCCCGTGCCGCTCTGCTCACGTATATATGCGTGAGGCGGTCGGCAAGTGGTTAATCTAAACTAATCTATTTCATTACAAATTTCCCCATTAACCTGAATTTAATTTCCAACCAAAGGTTGTCTAAACCAGTTTCAATATATCTATATTATTAATAAAATTGTTAAACTCATATTATAAATGAATACTCATTATTACTTAATTTCCCTTTTTTAAATGCACTGTTTCCACTATCAAAGGATATTCAATTTGTGTAATACACGGTTAAATGTAACCTTCATTTTACCATGTTTGGAAAACAGATTCAAAATAATTGTGATCACATTGTTTACCATTAGATTCGTTAACCCGGCACATTTTGTTATAAATGTTTTGTCTAAAAAACAGAAATTGGCATGGTGTCCTTCCAGCTTATCACTAACCTCTCATCTCAGCCACATTTCTTTCATGAGAGCGCAAAGGAGGGAGTCACATCTGCGTACATGACACACACAAGAGATAGAACTAAAGGTCCCAGCATTCGCACACACATACACCAATATCTCTCTAAAATCGTTTACTTTTTTCCCATTTGTACACAACACATGCATATCATTCTCTCAATTTCTTTTAACTCTCATTAATATTTCCCTGCCTAAATTCTGCTTTCCTTATTTTGTTCAGATATCTTTTATATCTAGCTTCTATGATCAGACGGGGAGCCACAGTGCTCATCCCATCTTCCCTCTCTGACAACATATAAAGTATTCTGTTTTACCTCTCATTTCTCTGTTTCTGACTTTTACTAGTTGTAGTGCCTGACCCCAAATTCATCCCACAACTTAACATGAAAATGCCCCTTTCTGTCTAGTGTTAATGTCACCCTTGATCCATCCTGCTCACATAGATAGCTGTTTCCCTAGCTGTTTACTCTGCATGATTCTTAGTCCCTGTGGACCTTGGTAACCCAGTTACCCATTGTGGATCCATGTCCACTCTAACCATTAATCTAGGGGCTCAGTTTAGGCGGAACCGCACCTTTGGTTCATATATAGCGCTCCTCTTGCGCTGGGCATTTTTGAGGGTCTCTTACCCTTCATTCCCTTACTTAATTCAATGCCCATAATGACTGGCCAGTCTTCTCTCTTCTCTACGTGTGCCTATACCCTCTTGCCTCTAAACTACTTTATCTAGCAGATGTACTACATATACCTGTGAACAGTACTATTCTTCCCTTTCTTATCTATAACACTCCAATGGACAATAGACAGGGACAACATAACATATAACCACCAATCAATACAGTTCGATTAAGGGGAGTAAAATAGGTACCCTTTGTCCCGAAAATGCCTTACCGATCAAGGAAGTCTGATAACTCAAATGTAAGCAAAAGGCTTACCTCAGCCGGCTGATTATCAGAAATTCCCGGATCGTCTCAAGCACATCTAATTTCATTCCTACCTATCACACTGTTGAAGGTCCTGGAACACCAGGACAGTAGAATTACCCACAAAATGACTCCATTTTAGAAAGCAAACACCCCAACGTATATTCTATGAGGCATAATGAGTATTTTGAACATGTCATTTTTTTCCACAAGTTTTTGGAAAATGTGGCAAGATAAGAAAAATGTATTTTTTCCTACACAAAGTTTATAAGATTTTTCTAACAGAGCATGTGGATAGCAAAAATTACACCCCAAAATACATTCTGCTACTCCTGAGTATGGTGATACCACATGTGTGAGATTTTTACACAGCCTGGCCACATACAGAGAGAGGCCCAACATGTAGAGAGCACCTCCAGGCGTTCTAGGAGCAAAAATTACACATCTCATTTCCTGACTACCTATCACACTTTTGAAGGTCCTGTAGCACCAGGACAGTGGAATTACCCACAAAATTACCCCATTTTTTAAAAGCAAACACCCCAACGTATATTCTATAGGGCATGGGCTGCAGATAAGTACTCAGGTACTCTGATGGGCTGGTGACAGGTACTGTAAAAATGTTTACAGCATTGCCTATAGAGATTTTTAAGTACTGAAGTTTGGCGCCATTCCACAAGTGTGCGCAATTGTAAAGTGTGACATGTTAGGTATCTATTTACTCAGCGTAACATCATCTTTCACATTATACAAAAAAACTAATTAAAAAAATAATAAAAAAAAAAAAAACAAGCTAACTTTACTGTTTTTTATTTTTTTTTATTCATGAAAGTTTCTTTCCAAAAAAGACGCATTTGAAAAATTGCTTCGCAAATACCGTGTGACATAAAAAGTTGCAACAACAACCATTTTATTCTCTAGGGTTATTTATAATATGATGGGGGGTTCTGAGTAATTTAATAGCAAAAAAAAATAAAAATATGATTTTTACATGTAGGAGAGAAGTATCTGGGTGGCAAGGGGTTAATTACCATAAGTAAATATACAAATTATTATAAATTATTTTTAAGGTAATTTACTAGATTTTCAAAAACTGTACTCAAGCAGGTGGCTTAATGGACAAATTACTGAAGTTTGAAATTATAACTTCCAACCAGTAATTTCACAGTAAATAGATAAATAATAAATGATTATGTTATAACTAGGGATAAGCGAACACCTCCCAATTCAGTCCACAACAGAACTTGCAAACAGGCAAAACATTTGTGCGAACACCGTTAAAGTCTATGGGACACGAACATGAAAAATCAAAAGTGCTAATTTTAAAGGCTTATATGCAAGTTTTTGCCATAAAAAGTGTTTGGGGACCCAGGTCCTGCCCCAGGGGACATGTATCATTGCAAAAAGAAAGTTTTAAAAATCGGCCATTTTTTTTCAGGAGCAATGATCTTAATAATGCTTAAAGCGGAAGTAAACCCATCCATAAAACAGTTACTTTTCCGGCATGTGCCGGAAATGTAACACTCCCATTGGTTGTGCTCTCAACCAAACTGTCAAACCATCCAATGGCTGGTGTCATAACTGATCACATGTGCAGCATCATGGCAGTTGTTGATTAAACAGAGGCAAAGATGGCAGCTTCCTTGGCTAGAAACGATAGTAGGGTTTACTTACACTTTAAAGTGAAACAATAAAAATGAAATATTCCTTTAAATATCGTGCCTGGGGGTGTCCTTAGTATGCCCTAAAATAGCACATATTTCCCGTGTTTAGAACAGTCCCGCAGCAAAATGAAATTTCTAAAGGAAAAAAAATGTAATTTAAAACTGCTCACGGCTGTAATTAAATTGTCGGATCCAGGCACTATAGATAAAAATCATTGAAAAAAAAACAGCATGGGTCCCCCCCCAGTCCATTACCAGGCCCTTTGGGTCTGGTATGAATATTAAGGGTAACCCCGCACCAAAATTAAAAAAAAAAAAAAAATTGCATGGTGTTCCAGCCCAAAATTCATACCAGACCCTTATTCAAGCACACAACCTAGCAGGCCACAGGAAAAGAGGGGGGATGAGAGAGCACCCCTCCTCCTCAACCGGACCAGGACACATGCCCTCAATATGGGGAGGGTGTTTTGGGGTCCCCCCAAAACACCTTGTCCCCATGTTGATGGGGACAAGGGCCTCCTCCCCACAACCCTTGCTCGGTGGTTGTGGGGGTCTGCGGGTGGGAAGCTTATCGGAATCTGGAAGCCCCCTTTAACAAGGGGACCCCCCAGATCCAGGCCCCCCTGGTGGGGTGCAGGAGTGGCGAGAACAAGCGGATGTCATATGAAGTTTAGGGAGAAGATGTTCCTGCTGGTGTCATATTACTATGGCCCGGTATGGAAATTGTTAAGAGGCATGGCGTGTTTTAATTTTTAAGTTGTAATTTTTTGTCACACTTTTTTGGGAAAATTAAGAAAATAAAATGTGTTTTTTCCCCGCTTTTTTATAACATACTGTCGCAAGAGCAGCACAGTGTCATCATATGACCGGTGTGGTGGTAATCAGGGATACTAATTGTTGACAGTATGAGAAAAATAAATGTTAACATTTATAATTTTTTACAATTTTTTTTTTTTTTTTCCTTTTTGGTTTTACAATTTTTTTTGCTGCATACTATGACCAGAGCAGTGCAGTGTTACCATAGTGACATTTAGGTTTATTTATTAAAAGGCAAATCAACTGTGTGCCGCAAGTGCACATGGAAGTGCAGTCGCTGTAGATCTGAGGGGAAGATCTGAAATGTGCAATCAAAAATGCTGTTTTTTTCTTGCATGTCCCACTCAGATCTACAGTGACTGCACTTCCATGTGCACAGTTGATTTACCTTCAGTAAATAACCCCAATTGCAATACACTGGGGAACTTATCAGGATTTGTTTTTTCTCACTTTTACTAATAGCATCCATTGATAGCCATTATGTACTACAAGGATAGTTATGATTGGCCACAGCTATCACATGGTACAGTACACTGTGATTGGCCCTGTCTGTGACCAATCACAGATTTCACAATAGTACATAATGAATGGCTATGAATGAAAGCTATTCTTAGCGTACACTATATAAGAAAACAAGGACAGAGGGTGCAATTATTATTATTATTATACAGGATTTATATAGCGCCGACAGTTTACGCAGCACTTTACAACATTAGGGCAGACAGTACAAGTACAATACAATTCAATACAGGAGGAATCAGAGGGCCCTGCTCGTTAGAGCTTACAATCTAGGAGGGAGGGTCAAGTTATACAAAGGGTAATAGCTGTGGGGGATGAGGTAACGGAGAAAATAGTGCAGTTGTTAGATGGAGGCAGGATAGGCTTCTCCGAAGAGGAAAGTTTTCAGGGATCGCCTAAAAGTGGATAAAGTTGGAGACAGTCTGACAGATTGGGGTAGGGAATTCCAGAGGATGGGCGAGGCTCGGGAGAAGTCCTGGAGGCGGATATGGGAGGAGGTGATGAGGGAGCTAGAGAGCAGGAGGTCTTGGGAGGAACGGAGATGGCGATTAGGTTGGTATTTTGAGACTAGGTTAGTGATGTAGCTGGGGGCAGAGTTGTGGATGGCTTTGTAACTTATTGTTAGTATTTTGAATTTAATTAGTTGGGCGAGTGGTAGCCAATGGAGGGATTGGCAGAGAGGGGTAGCAGACACTGAGCGGTTTGTAAGGTGGATGAGTCTGGCAGCAGCATTCATGATGGACTGAAGGGGGGATAGTCTGTTTAAAGGTAAGCCAATGAGGAGTGAGTTGCAGTAGTCAAGGCGAGAGATAACCAGGGAGTGAATCAGGAGCTTTGTGGTTTCATTGGTTAGAAAGGGACGTAGTTTAGAGATGTTGCGGAGGTTGAGGCGGCAAGCTTTGGAAAGTGATTGGATGTGGGGCTGAAAGGAGAGTTCAGAATCCAGGAGAACACCTAGCACCCTGACATGTGGGGACGGGTGGATGGTTTTGCCATTGCTCTTGACAGAGAAGTCGGGGGAAGAGGAACGTGGGGGAGGAAATATTATAAGCTCGGTTTTGGACAAGTTGAGTTTGAGGAAGTGGTGTGACATCCATACAGATATGTCGGTTAGTAAGTTAGTGATGCGTGAGGAGACTGATGGAGTGAGTTGAGGGGTGGAGAGATAGATTTGTGTGTCATCAGCATAGAAATGATATTGAAAGCCGTGAGAGGCTGACCCAGGGAAGAGGTGTAGATTGAAAATAAAAGAGGTCCAAGAACAGAACCTTGGGGGACCCCGACAGAGAAGGGAAGAGGAGTGGAGGAAGTAGAATTGTAAGTGACACTGAAGGTGCGTTGGGATAGGTAGGATGAGAGCCACTGAAGAGCACAGTCACGGAGACCGAGGGAGTAAAGTTTTTTGAGGAGGAGGGGGTGGTCAACCTTGTCAAAGGCAGCTGAAAGATCCAGAAGTAGGAGTACAGAATAGTGTCCGTTGGTTTTTGCAGTTAGTAGGTCATTTGTGAGTTTTAAAAGAGCAGTTTTTGTGGAGTGTTGAGGGCGAAATCCAGATTGAAGGGGATCAAGAAGGTTGTTTTTAATGAGGTGGTCACTCAGTTGGTTGTAAACCAGGCGTTCAAGGAGTTTAGAGGAAAAGGGGAGCAAGGAGATTGGGCGTAGGTTGTTAAGATTGGTAGGGGCCAAGGACGGCTTTTTGAGTATGGGGGTGACCAGTGCATGTTTTAGAGCATCAGGGAAGATGCCAGAGGTGAGGGAGAGATTGAAGATGTGGGTTAGAGAGTGTAGGATGGGGTCAGAGGGTGACCGTAGCATTTGAGAGGGAATAGGGTCCAGGGGACAGGTGGTTAGGTGGGCGATAGAAAGGAGTTTAGCAACTTCATCTGTAGTAGTAGATTTGAATAGGGGGAGTGTCAGTTGTACCTGTTGACATGGGGTCTTAGCTGGGGGAGATACCTGTAGAATAGAGATTTCATCACGGATTGTATCAATCTTGTTTTTGAAGTGATTAGCGATTTCCTGGGCAGTGAGTAAGTCAGTGGGTGGAGGCGGTGGAGGACAAAGTAGAGAGTTGAAGGTAGAAAAGAGTTTACAGGGATTGGATGAGAAAGTGTTAATAAGAGTTGTAAAATAGGTTTGCTTGGCAGTGTGGAGGAAAGAATAGTATATTTGGAGGGCAGATTTGTATTGGTTGAAGTCTTTGAGAGACTTAGTCTTGTGCCACAGACGCTCAAGAGCGCGACTACGTTTTTTGAGAATTTTAGTGTCATCTGTTTGCCAGGGTTGTAGGGGTCGAGGCCTGATTCTGCGTGTAGTGAGGGGAGCGAGCTTATCCAGGGTGGAGGACAGAGATTTATTGTAGATGGACATGGCTTGGTTGGGGCAGGACAGGGGAGAGATTTTGTCATAGACGTGGTCAGTAGCAGAATAGAGGAGACAGGAGTTGAAGTTGCGAAAGTTTCTACGGGTGATGGTTAGGCGATTGGAGGGAAAGGTGGTGGAAGACAGGGGGAGAGAGAAACTAATAAAGTGGTGGTCTGAGAGAGGAAAAGGATTGTTTGAGAAGTTGCATGGAGTGCATAGGTAGGAGAATACAAGGTCAAGGGTGTTGCCATCAGAGTGAGTAGAAGCCTGTACCCATTGCTTCAGGTCAAATGAAGAGGTTAGACTAAGAAGTTTAGAAGTAGCAGGAGTGTTTGTATTAGCAGGGATGTTGAAATCACAGAGAAGGATTGTGGGAATATCCGAAGAGAGAAAGTAGGGTAGCCAGGCAGAAAACTCATCAAGGAAAGTCGATAATGGTCCAGGGGGCCGGTAGATCACAGCAATTCTTAGGGAAGTAGGAGAGAATAGACGTATACAGTGGGCTTCGAATGATGAGAGGGAAAAAGAGGGAGGAGGGTGAATAACCTGGAAGGTGCTCTGGGGGGATAGGAAGAATCCCACTCCGCCTCCCTTGCGTCCATTAGGCCTAGGGGAGTGAGTCCAGTGAAGGCCACCCTGGGAGAGGGAAGCAGGAGAAGGGGTGTCATATTCGTGGAGCCAGGTTTCGGTGAGAGCAAGTAGATTAAAGGAATTAGTGACAAAGAGGTCATGAACAGCAGTGAATTTGTTGCAGACAGAGCGGGCGTTCCAGAGGGCACAGGAGAGAGGGAGGCTGGCGTTGGGAAGAAGAGGAATGGAGACTAAATTGTGTAGATTGCGACTACTGCCAGAGGGTGTAGAATGATGGTGATGGGTGTGTTGGATGCAATGATTGGTCACAGCAATCACACGATACCGGGGCCAGCTAGGTACACTGATCTGTCATCCGCTGGTGGACACAGTGGGTGACAGATCGAGCCGCAGTGTGGCTGCTAGAGCGCACAAGAGGAGTGCGTCTGGATGGATGTCATATGAAATCCTCACAGAACCAGGAAGCTCCCGCCCAGCCATCATATTACTATAGGTTAAGCAAATAAAAAGGTAACTGGCAATATATAATTTTTTTTTTTATGTTAATGGGAACATATAACTGATACTTAATAGGGGGTTATCCCAATTTGGCTGCACAAGTGTCTAAATTAAACTTCAATACAGTGAACCTGTGCTTTGCCCATGCATGGAAAAACATTGAGGTCACTTGCAGCCTGCTTCAGTTTAGGGTGAAGAAAACCATTACTTTTTTAAATTTGATTTACCGTGCTTTTTCCCTCATCTATAACATCCCTGCAATGGACTTGGTTATTAATTTGTAAATTTCTGTTTTTCTTTTCCGACAGTCAAAGGAACCTCACCGATGTGGGATTACTTTTGGATGTCATCTTTGGACGACGAGCATATGTTCTCTTAAGTAGAGAATGTATGACATTGCATTGTATTGCATTGCTTTCAAAATAATGTAAGAGGTTTTATCTTGTTTGAGTTTTCCTGGGCATTTGTCATCTATGGTTCAGCCTTTAAATAAACATATTAACTCTAATTTGTTTGTCCATTATCATTTAAAGCAGGGGTGTCCAACCTTTTGAGCTTCCTGGGCCACACTGGAAGAAGAGGAATTGTCTTGGACCACACATAAAATTCACCAACAATAATACACACTGCACCCTCATGCACACTGAATGTTTTAAAAACGTTGGTAGCGTTAGCTGCAGAATGAGTTTTACAGCATTTTTGCAGCGTTTATTTTAACTGTTGCGTTATTTTCCTAAACAGAAGTTTATGGCTCATAAATGCTGATAAACGCAGAATAGCCGCGTTTTTAATCTTTCTTTCAGCGATTTTAGCCTTTTATCAGAGTTAGCACATTTTTACAGCTGAAAAACTCTTAACCACTTGCCGACCGGCTCACGCCGATATACGGCACAGAATGGTACTCCTGCGCAAAGCAACGTACCTGTACGTTGGTGCCCAAAAACAGGATATTGGGCTCGGGCCCGCGGGTCCCACAGACTCGATGCCTGCCTGCGATTGCAGTGAGGAGAGGCAGAACGGGGAACTGCTTATGTAAACAAGGCATTTCCCCATTCTGGCTAGTGACATGACAGATCACTGTTCCCAGTTATTGGGAACAGGGATCTCTGTCATGCTTCATTAAGTCCATCCCCTCTACAGTTAGAACACGCTGAGGGAACACACCAACCCCGTGATCGCCCCCTAGTGTTAACCCCTTTCCTGCCAGTGTCATTTTTACATTGATCAGTGCATTTTTATAGCACTGATCAATGTAATAATGTCACTGGTGTGCAAACCAATCAATATACACCTATTGCGATTTTTTAGCAAAAATATGTAGAAGAATATATATCGGCTTTAACTGATGAATAAATTAGGTTTTTTTTTATATATTTTTTGGCAATATGTATTATAGCAGAAAGTAAAAAAAGTATTGTTTTTCAAAATTGTCTTTTTGTTTATAGCGCATAAAAAAAAAAAAAACACACAAAAATAAAAAACCGCAGAAGTGATCAAATACCACCAAAAGAAAGCTCTATTTGTGGGAAGAAAGGACGTCAATTTTATTTGGGTACAGCGTTGCATGACCGCACAATTGTCAGTTTATAGCGACACAGTGCTGTATCCCAAAAAATGCTCTGTTTATTAAGGGGGTAAAATATTTCGGGGTTGACGTGGTTAAAACACAGTAGTTCTTGTGTTTTCTTTTTTTCCCAGCCAGAAAATCGCCCCAAAAAAACGCTGATAACAGCCAATGTGTGCATGGACACATAGGATAACATGCTGGGGAATAGACATGTGCAATTTGTTTAGTTATGAATTAGTTTTTGGAGGAAATTTGACAAATTCGTTAATTAGACTTATTTGAATTAACGACAACCTGTTTAACAAATTTTTCCGAAAACTAAAGTTCAGAAATTCGAAGTTCGAAAATTTGGAAATGCGAAAACTCAGAAAGTCGAAAATTCGAAAAAACTAAATTTGGAAATCCAAAATTTGAAAATAAGCACAAAAATTCAAAAGTCCTAAATAATAACTAATACTAACTACCGTATTTATCGGCGTATAACATGCACTTTTTTCCCCCTGAAAATCAGGGGAAAATCGTGGGTGCATGTTATACGCCGATCCCCCGCCGATTGCAAGCTTTTTGGCCTCTCTCAGCAGCTTTTAGCTTTTCTCGGCGGCTTTGAAAATGGCGCCGCCGTTCTCGGCCGCCTTCGGCCATTCTCGGCGGCTCTCGCCCGCCTTCGGCCATTCTCGGCCGCTTTCGGCAATTCTCGGCCATTCTCGACGGCTTTCGGCCATTCTCGGCGCCTCTCGCAGTCCCGCGGGAGCCGCTGAAAGCCGAGTGCGTCTGAGAGCGGCCGAGAGCCGCCGAGAATGGCCGAAAGCGTCCGAGAGCCGCCGAGAATGGCCGAAAGCGGCCGAGAACGGCGGCGCCATTTTCAAAGATGCACAGACTGCAGATGGACACTAACAAGGCTGCAATGGGGGACAAGGCTGCAATGGGGGACAATGCTGCAATGGGGGACAAGGCTGCAATCAGGGACAACACTACAGATGGACACTGACAAGGCTGCAGATGGACACTGGTGAGGCTGCATTGATGGGCATTTAAATGTAAGTTTTTTTCCTTAAAATTCCCTCCTAAACTTGGGGTGCGTGTTATACGCCTCCGCGTGTTATACGCCGATAAATACGGTAATTCTAGGTATTGGAATTTCCTTTTAAATTTAGTGAATGTAACGATACAAATTTTATCGGAAGTTACAAATTATCCAAAATAACGAATATCGCATCTATACGAATGGAACGTAACAGATTAATAATAAAAACTTTTTTAAAATGTATTATTAATTCCTTGTCAAAAGAAGTTTATTGAGTATACAATGTTATAAAGATACATAAAGTAAGTTTACAAGGATCTATAAAGTAAGCTCATTGTTTTACAGTAGGGTTTATATAGGTAAATATCATGAAATTTCAAATATTAAAAATTGGGTTCACGTAAACCTAAATTAAAGATATATATCATTTCCTTAGTTACTTTTGTAGGTATTTAAATGATTTATACCTACTATACATATTGTTTACAAGTAGAGTGTATATAGGTCAAATAAATTCTGATAATGAGCTATAATCGTAAGGTGGAGAAAAGGAAAGAGAAAGAAGAAAAAGGGTTGAAAGGTAGAGGTATGGTCCACAAGGTTGTCCCGCTCGTCAGTTTATTATTCTTTTTAGTTCTCTTTGAAGCCTTAGAATGGGTGTCTCTGTAAGTCATTTAATCTGTTACCATGGCAACAGGACAGAGTCATTGAAGTTTGACAGGAACTGTTGTTTTATCCAAGGATGCCAAAGTTTTTCAAATTTTGGAATTTGATTTTGATCGATGGCTACCATCTTAGCATGGGACATTGTATTATTCATTCTGTGAATTGTTTCTGCTAGTACCAATGTAGGAGATTTCCATGCCTTGGCCACTGTTTGTTTTGCAGCCGTTATTAGTTGGATCATAAGTTTGAATTGAGAGAGTGTTAACCATTCCGGTTTTAGATTAAGTAAAGTTATATATGGATCTGGTTGTATTATTTTTTTAAATATTTTAGATGCAATCACGAAGACTTCCTTCCAGAAGGTTTGGATTACTGGGCATGTCCACCATATGTGTAAATATGTGCCTATTTCTGGGCATCCTCGAAAACAAAGAGCTGAGGTATTAGGTGAATATTTTGCCACTCTAGCGGGTACAAGGTACCAGCGAGTTAGGACTTTATAATTTGTCTCCAGTGCTAAGATGTTGGGTGAAGATGACTTAGATGTGAGCCATATGTTAGACCAGTCCGTGTCTTCTAAAGTTCGTCCCAGGTCCTCCTCCCACCTCTGAACGTAAGAGGGTCTATTAAGATTTGCTACTCCATATAATTGATTATAAAGTGATGAAATTGTACCTTTAGCAAATGGATCTTTTGTACAGATTGATTCAAAAATGGATAATTGGGATAATGGTGTATCCCCCTTTAGGAATGGTGTATAGAAATTTTTGATTTGGAGATATCTAAATATCTCAGAGTTTGGTAGATCGTATTTTTCTCTAAGCGATGGGAATGAAAGGAATGATTTAGATGCTATGAAGTCATTTAGTGTCTGAATGCCTGATGTTGTCCAAGCTTTAAAAGAATTTGGGTAGATCCATGCCGGATAAAAGGCCGGATTTCTGATAAAAGAAAGGAGAGGATTGTGTGGAGATTGTAACTGATATTTGGTTTTTAGTTTATCCCAGAGAGATAAGAAGTGTTTAGTTATGGGATTATGAATTTTAAAGCGGTCTTTAGGATCAAGCCATAATAAATTTGATATTAATAGAGGGTCATTTTCTGAAGCCTCTATAAATACCCATAATGGGATTTCCTGTTTTGCATGGTATTTGGACAGACTGGCCAAATGTGCTGCTCTGTAGTAGTTAGTAAAATTAGGGTATCCCAGGCCTCCTTTATTTTTGGGAAGATGTAGTGTGTGTATAGGTATACGTGGTTTAGAAGAGCCCCATATAAACAAAGTTGCTCTTTTTTGTACTATTCTCAAAAAATAGGAAGGAATTGGAATAGGGAGGACTCTGAATAGATAAAGCAATTTGGGTAGAATAGTCATTTTGATTGCATTAATCTTCCCTATCCAGGATAAAGGAAGTTGCGACCATTGTTTTATTAGATTTGTGATCTGTCTTAATACAGGAGGATAATTGGTTGAGAATAAGTCAGAATGAGATGCTGTTAAATGAATTCCAAGATATGGGATTGATTTTTCTGCCCATGTGAATGGGAGTGCAGCCCTAGCCGGGATCAATTCCATGTTTGTGAGTGAAATATTAAGCACTAGGCATTTCTTAGGATTAATCATAAGGCCGGATAGGGCTGCAAATCCATCAAGAGCTGGTATTAAGTTAGGACCAGAGACCTGTGGTGATGATAGAAAAAGTAATATATCGTCTGCAAATATACATAATTTGTGTGTAATACCTCCTACTTCAATGCCAGTTATAGTTTGGTTTGTTCTGATGTATTGGGCCATGGGTTCCAGTATAAGGGCAAATAATAAGGGAGATAATGGGCAACCCTGTCGGGTACCTCTTTCGATATTAAAGGCTTCAGATTTGTATCCAGCATATTTTATATAGGCTTTGGGTTTATTATATAATGCTTTGATCCATGTTAAAAAGTGGGGTCCAAAACCCCATTTTTGTAATGAATATTGCATATATTGCCAGGATACTGTGTCAAATGCCCTCTTAATATCGAGAGATAGAAAACATAAAGGGATTTTCCGTTTTTTAGCAATATGTGCCAATAACACTGCCCTGCGTATATTATCGCCTGCCTGTCTATTTGGCATGAAGCCTACTTGATCTCTATGTATTAATTTTCCTATAATGCTATTGAGGCGTTTTGCTATTATTTTTGCTAATAATTTAATATCGAGGTTTAACAGAGAGATAGGCCGATAATTCACACAGGAAGTATCATCAGAAAGGGGTTTTGGGATCATACAAACAATTGCCATTAGTGTTTCTTGCCGAAAAGAATGTCCATCTAGAAGTTTGTTAAAAGTTTCAGTGAGAATGGGAGAGAGTATTTCTGAGAATGTTTTATAGTATAAAGCCGAGTAGCCGTCTGGGCCTCGTCTTTTGTTAAGTTTTAGGTCTTTTATGGCGTTAGCAACTTCATCTATAGTTATAGGCTCATCCAAACTGCTTTTTTGATTCTGAGATAACTCAGGTAAGGTTATTTTTGAGAAGAAGGATTCAGCCTCTGTAGGATTAAATTCATTGTTTGTCTTGTATAAAGTTGCGAGATGTGAGTGAAATTTATGGACTATTTTAACTGGATTACAAGTGTAAACATTTTTTGATAATTTCAAACGTATTGGTTTGAAAGATTTGTTAGTTGAATTTAATGCCCGAGCCAAATATGTACCTGGTTTGTTTGTATTCATGTAGAAATTGTGTTTGGAGCGTTTGAGGGATTTATCAACTGACTCAGTGAGAAATAGATCGTATTTCAATCTAGATTTTTCCAGATGAGATTTTGTACTCTGAGATGGATTATCTTGAAATGATATGTAGGCTGCATTAAAACTGAGTTCTAGTTTTTTTGCTAGATTTTTGCGTTCCCGTTTAAATAGTGCCATTTGTCTTTGTATTGTACCACGCAAGACAGGCTTATGAGCTTCCCACAGTGTTATTGGGGAGATGTCTGTTGTATTATTAATTGATATGTATTCCTTTAAAGCTTGTTCAATGGCCATCTGATGTAGTGGGTGTTTGAGCATTATGTCCGGTAAGTACCACGTTGGGTCATGCGCTTTTGGTATGGCTGAGGCTATAGTAGTGTATACTGCATTATGGTCAGACCACAGAATCGGAATTATATCTGATGCAATAATTTCTGGTATCATTCCTATTGTTAGAAAAATATGATCTATTCTGGTGAAGGTTTGATGAGGGTGCGAGAAATAAGTGAATTTCTTTTTCATTGGGTTACTTTCTCTCCACGAATCTACCAGATTGTATTTGGAAAGAAGTTGAGAAAAAGGTAATCTAGAGGTTATTTTGGATGGTGTAAAAGGTGATTTATCTAGAAATGGGAGGAGGACCTGGTTCGAATCCCCGCACATTATCACTGTTCCTATTTTGTGTGTATTAATCACTTGTAATATATGTGAGAGGAATGGTGTAGGTTGTTTGTTAGGAGCGTAGCAGGAAATCACCGTGATTGCTGTATCCATTATATAACCCATGAGTATCAGGTATCTACCTTCTGGGTCTTTAATTTCTGATGATAAGGTGAATGGTGTGGATCAGTGAAATGCAATTAGAGTTCCCCTTTGCTTGGTACAGGCAGAAGCCGTGTAAATTTGTTGATAAAAAGGAGAAATATATTTTGGAGTAGAATCTTTGGTGAAGTGTGTTTCTTGGAGGCATACTATGTGAGCCTTCTTGTTATGGAAAGTACGGAAGGCTTTGGTCCTTTTTTGAGGGACATTTATTCCCTGAACATTCAGGGAAAGTATATTCAGTGGTGCCATGGCAATAGATCAAATAGTTTTGACTTACTTTTTGTTATGCAGAGCTGACTGCGCAGATCAACCTGTGTGGACTGAAGAGATGAATAGATAGAAAAGAAACCAGTGAATTCTGGAGTAAAGAGTAAACAAAAAACATATGAGATTAGATGATACATTGTATAAATTATTTTTTGCAAGTAATCACAATTTACCCGTGAAAGAGAATGAATATCTCTCTCAGGGGAATAAGTGCCTTCGTCACACTCCCACATAATATGGTTGGGAGAATGAGGAGGGCTAATGGGGGTACACGGATCTTCCGCTTACAGGAGAGAAGTGCTATGTCAAAAGACATCAAAATGATGTTTCATTAATTGGAGTGCAGAATATAGTTTTTGTTGAAATTATTTATTCCAGGGTGGTTGTATATGGTTAGTCTTGCCCTAGGCTAAATAATTCAGTTAGAAAGGTACTGTTAATAACTTTGGTATTGATGAAGATAGTTTGAATTATTTTGGGATTTTAACCCTTTATATTTTATTCATATGTAACTGTTTAGATATGTTAACTCATAAAATTGAGGTTGTATTGCTTCAGATTAGAATAAACTAAAACATAATTCTAGGAACTAGTTAGGTAATAATATATTTGTTTTAAGAAAAGAAAGAAAAAGCTTCCGTTAATTCTGGATTATTGAACATATTTGTCCTAAAAAGTAATAAATCTATTGTTATTACCTGATAATATATAACTGAACAAGAATTTCCTTATTTCACTTATATATTCTAAGGCTATATGAATCAGAAGTAATAAGAAATATAACTGGAATGTAACATGATCCCACACAGTGTGTGACTATCAGAATGCAGTTACATTCAGTTATAAATATAGGTTTTTTATAGAGAACCATCTCTTAGTATAATAAATGAAGAGATATCAGGAATTAGGATGTCAGTCCATTGAATCTTCTTGGTCCATGGATGATGTGGCATAACGGCCTCTTTTGTGAGAATGATGATTCCCATTTTGTTCTGGGTGCTGCCTGAAGGTGAAGATGATGCCATTCTTCTGCGTGTGGGGGTGTTGCTGCTTGTGGGTTCTGTCAGATTTAATTTTAAAAGGGTTTGTTGTAGTTCATCTGCTGATCTGCTTCTGTAAATTGTACCTTGGTAGTTAAATCTGACTGAAAAGGGGAAGCCCCATTGATACATAATGTTGTGGCGTTGCAGTTCCATTAGTTGGGGTTTCATGGATCGTCTTTTAGTAATAGTAAGTTGGGATAGGTCAGCAAAAATTTGATAATTGTGTCCTTGAAAATTAAGTTCCTTTTTTTCTCTTGCAGCAAACAGTATTTGTTCTTTCGTTCTGTAATAATGAAATTTTGTGATTATATCACGTGGGGGTCCATCTTTCTTTTTGGCTGTGAGGGCTCTGTGTACTCTGTCCAGTTCTAAACGTTCAATAGGGATATCTGGCTTTAGTTCTTGTAATAGAGCAGTAATAGTAGATTGCAGGTCTGTCACAGTTTCAGGTATTCCCCTTATGCGCAAGTTTGAACGTCTGGCTCTATTTTCGTAATCTTCGAGCTTAGTTTGAAGTATTAAATTCTCTTTTTTTAATTGTTCCAATTCTGTTATATTTTCTTGGGTTGTAATTTCAATTTCATCCATTTTTATTTCTAAGGCTGCGGTGCGGTTTCCCAGCTCTCTTATTTCTTTGGTTAGGCTTTTTATTATTTGGTTTGAGGTTTGTTTTAAAGCCTTATGAAGCATCTTTTCAAACTGTAATAATATTACTGGGGATGCTGAGGAGGCTTGTGGAGAAGTTTGTGAGAGGATTTGTTCTGTATCTGACTCAAATGGAGAGTCTTGCTGTGACATTTTCTGTCTGTGAGAGCGCCCTGATGCTGTATCTTGTGAGGTGACTGGAGCTGCTTCAGCTGCAGTGAGTGCCTGTGAGCTCTTTGTGAGGTGATTTTTATTTCTGCCACGGTTTCCTCCCAGTACCATATTTCCTGCCCAAACTTTCACAGTTTGTTCCCTGGGGCAAAAAGGTTCAAATGGATACCTTTTGAGCCTGCAGGCTCCGCTTTGTCCATCTCTTCTCTCCTCAGCGGTGTGGAGCTCTAACAATGCATGTCTGCTCCGCTAGGCTCCGCCTCCTGCTCCAAAATGTATTATTAATTCATTCCATTCGTTATTTCTGAAAATTCGAAACTGCAGATAAATTTGTATTCGTTACGTTCACCAACAGCCAAATCTGAAATGAAATTCCAATTCCTATAATTTAATAGTTCGTTATTTAGTTTTTTGGATGTGTATTATAGCAAAAAGTAAAAAAAGTGTTTTTTTCAAAATTGTCGCTTTTTGTTTGTTTATAGCAAACCGCAGAGGTAATCAAATACCACCAAAAAAAAAGCTCTATTTGTGTGAAAAAAAGGCTGTCAATTTTGTTTGGGTACAACATCGCATGACCACGCAATAGTCAGTTAAAGTGATGCAGTACTGTATTGCAAAAAATGGCTTGGTCATTAAAGTGGTTGCAAACCCTAGGACAAAAAAAACAAAAAAAACAAACAAAAAAACCTGCAAGACAAAGGCATAATGAGCTAGTATGCATAGCAGTTACTTACGGGTATCGCAGGCTCCGGCGCTGTGATTGGCCGGAGCCGCGATGACGTCACTCCCGCGCATGCACACGGGAGCCGCCGGTAATGGCATACTCACTAAAGCAACAGCACGTACGTGCCATTGCTTCAGTGTGCATGTGCCGATGACATCGGCACATGCAAATACAGGGGATATCCATTAAACCGCTCAGGTTTAGGAGATATCCAGGGGAGCTACAGGTAAGCCTTATTATAGGCTTACCTGTAGCAGAAAGTTTGTTGTAAGGGTTTACAACCACTTTAAGGGGGCAAATCCTTCTGGGGTTGAAGTGGTTAGTGGGTGGTTTCTGCCTCCATGGTCCCTTTTGATATAGAAACCTAGATTTTTGCCCTTTTTACAAAAGAAGTCCTGAGGTTGGTTTCACTGGGAATCCTCATGAGCAGAGCGGGTTCAATTTCCAATCCTGTGGACCATATTTGTTTTTTTTGCTCTCCACACCCAAATGTGCTGCATTTTTAGATGCTTGGGGGGGTTCCATTAAGAATGAATGGCAGCCCCGCGTGTTTTTAAATAGCAGCACGCTTTGGCTGTGGGTGGTTGCAAGTGCAAGAACAGGTGTGATTACCATACACACAACCAGTGGCGGCCCGATCCATGCGTCCAGCCACCTAATCTACATGCAGGCTCTAATTGGCTTCAAAAAAAGGCTGGGCCCGGGGTGCAGAGCAGTGCATCTGGAGACCACCCACTTGTGTGACAATAGCGAATGAATAATTGCTATTGTCTTCTTCATTCTCCTTCCGGTCAATCAGGAAGCCCCGATTGTCCAGAGAGTCATAGGACTCCCTGGCCAATCGTGTCTCAGGACACACTTCCTGTTCATCCAGGAGGAGAACGCATCTCTGTGTCCTCCCCTGGAGAATTGGTCAGAGCGGCCCTGGCTCTTCCTTCCCCCTGCCTCCATAAGGTAAGGCACCATTCACATTCCCCCGAATCGCCGCCGCTCGTCTCCCACATGGAGGGGGGGGGTGATGCTATTGGATTTTCCAGCACAGGCTTGAAGTAATTATAATTGTCTGATGGCAATAGGTCAATATTAACATAGACAGCAATAACTGGGTGTGACATTGCTGTTCTCTGGAGTCTGTAAGCCACAGGTCATGGACGTGTTGGGTATATATATAACACACACTTAAACTTGCTGCAAGAGCCTTCGGGGTTAGTTTTAATATTTTAGGCTGCTAAAACAACAAAATGGCTTAAATAGAAGAAAATACACCTTCTGGAGTAGCCCAGTCAGAGTCCTGACCTCAACCCGATTGAGATGCTGTGGCATGACCTCAAGAAAGCGATTCACACCAGACATCCCAAGAATATTGCTGAACTGAAACAGTGCTGTAAAGAGTAATGGTCAAGAATTACTCCTGACCGTTGTGCACGTCTGATCTGCAACTACAGGAAACGTTTGGTTGAAGTTATTGCTGCCAAAGGAGGTTCAACCAGTTATTAAATCCAAGGGTTCACATACTTTTTCCACCTACACTGTGAATGTTTACATGATGTGTTCAATAAAAACATGGTAACATTTAATTCTTTGTGTGTTATTAGTTTAAGCAGACTGTGATTGTCTATTGTTGTGACTTAGATGAAGATCAGATCACATTTTATGACCAATTTGTGCAGAAATCCATATCATTCCAAAAGGGTTCAAATACTTTTTATTGCAACTGTATATACACATCCCAGCTTTGTGCAGCTACATCTCACTGCAGACCATTAGTATGTCTGGAAGGTCAACAAAGAGAGGTAGACAGTCACAAGCCAATAAAAGAGGGCAAGCAGGCTCTCTGTCTAGAGGCAACAGTGCTGGTCATGGAGATGGTGCATCCTCATCAGCACGTGGCCATGGGACACACTTGGCCTTTTTTTCGGCAGCTGGCCATGTTGAACTGCAACATGCGGAAGACTTGGTAGAGTGGATGACCAAGCCGTCCTCATCCTCCTTATCCTCTCTCACCCAGGCTCAGGGTACTTTGTCTGGAAAAGCAACTGCCAACATGGCCTCTTCCCTCGGCTCAATGGCATCAGTCACTTCTTCCCTAGCCCCACCATGTCCTCCTGAGAAATCCCCCAAACTGTTTGACCACAGTGTTTGGTACATGCTCCAGGAGGATGCCCAGCGTTTTGAAGGCTCCGATGATGGTACCCAGCTAGAGGAAGGCAGAAACGTGAGCCCAGAGAGAGGGGGTGCACAAGAAGGACAGCAATCTGGCAGTCATGTTCCCCCAGCTGCAGCATACTGCCAGGTTTACTCCAGTGATGAGGAGAGAGGGGATGATGAGGTCACTGACTCCATGTGGGTGCCTGATAGGAGAGAGGAGGAGGAGGAGGAGGCACATCTCCAATGAGGCAGGATGCCCTCCAGGGGCCAGCTTAAGGGCAGCACACCGACTGCATCACACCGCAGAGCTTCACATGTGCAGGGCGCTGCTGTCTCTGTGCGTTATTCCAAAAGTTATTTGGTGTGGGCCTTTTTTGAGATGAGTACATCAGATCCCACCGCTGCTATTTGCAACATATGTCTCAAACGTATCTCGCGTGACCAAAACATCACCCGCTTGGGCACCACATGCTTGAGCAGATATATGTTGACCTGCCATGCAGTTCGTTGGCAAGCGTACCTAAAAGACCCACACCAGAGAACAAAGAGGACCTCTCCTTGCTCCTCAGCTGGGATCTCCAACCCCACTATACCTTCAGTCCTCTCTGAAACCTGCTCTGAGAGGAATGAAGGTGTAGAATTAGGTGTGTCACAGCCAAGTACTTGCGGGCAATCTGCTATCGGTACACCAACGTCAGATTGTACCAAGCAAATTTCCCTGCCTGTCACGTACCTGATGGTAGAGCCTGATATGCAGGGAGCGGCCTCTCTTACTCCTCTGATTCTGGCCCCCTGATAGAGCAGACAGGAGGCGCAGAAGTGCAGAGTCACACGGGTGCCTGACGGGTCGTCTTCCTGGAACTGAGAACAGCAGCAGGGGGCACGGTGCTCGAGCAGGATTCTCCAGCTGGCGGAAGAGGCAGGTTAAGCAGACAGGGTCATACACTGTCGAACGTCAGGAGCAGAAGCGGAGGCAGAAGCGTAGTCAGGAGACAGGCCGGGTCGGCAGCGGGCTGGCAGCGTGGTAGTAGAAGGAGCAGGCAGGTGCGGAGGTCAAACAAGCCGGGTCAGGTGCAGGCAGCAGGTAGCGGAGTCAAGGCAAGCCGGGTCGGTAAACAGGTACAGGTATCAGAAGTAAGCAGGCAGGAACACACAGGAACGCTGTAGAACGGACAGCACTGGATGCAAGCACAGACCAAGTTTAAATAGCCTCTTGGTCATGTGCACACAGGTGCACCGGAAGTGTTCTGGCAGAGGCTGAGGTCACAGGTCGATTTCTCCCTCGGCCATCTTGAGTACTGGCTGGTCTTCCCTGACACTGCCCCAGCTGCTGCACCACCGAAAGAAGTTCGCTCCCATCCATCCACATGCCCAGCGGTTGAATGCTAGCTTGGCTAAATTGCTAGCACTTCAACTGCTGCCTTTTCAGTTGGTAGACTCTTCCCCCTTCTGTGAGTTTGTGGAATGTGCGGTTCCCAAACGCCACTTTTTCTCACGGAAGGCGATTCCGGCTCTCTACCGGCATGTGGAAAGCAATGTCTTGGCCTCACTGGACAGGGCGGCCAGTGGTAAGGTGCATATTACCACTGACTCATGGTCCAGCAGGCATGAACAGGGACATTACTTATCTTTCACTGTGCACTGGGTGACTCTTCTGGCAGCTGGGAAGGATGCAGGACAGGGTGCAGTAGTGTTGGAGGTTGGAGCCTCTTGGTCATGTGCACACAGGTGCACCGGAAGTGTCTGGCAGAGGCTGAGGTCACAGGTCGACTTCTCCGTCGGCCATCTTGAGTACTGGCTGGTCTTCCCTGACATCTGGATGTCCAATCTGGCTACTTTGTCAGGATAAGTCCTCTTAAAGGTTTGGATCAGTTCTTGGGCATGAATGTTGGTTTCAGGTTCCCACGAGTTGTCTTCAGGACCGTAACCCCTCCACTTAATAAGGTATTGAACTTGACCTCTCCTTCTCCTGCAATCTAAAATCACCTCTATTTCAAATTCCTCTTCGCCATCTATTACCACAGGTTCGGGTGGCTCTGTATTCCGATCCGGAAAAGTTAGGGATGGCGGGCTTCAGTAAGGCTATATGGAACATAGGGTGGATCCTGAAGGTCTCCGGTAATCCCATTTCATAGGCGACATTGTTAATCCGCCTCTTTACAGGGAAAGGTCCCACAAAACTGGGGCCTAATTTCCTTGAGGGACAGGCTAATTTCAGGTTCGTTGTGGCTAGCCAGACTTGGTCCACCGGGTTCAGGATCAACTCCCCTCTTCTCTTCTTGTCGAAGATCTGTTTATTGTAAGCCTGCGTCTTGGCCGTCGTCTCTTGTAGCAATTTGTTGTTGGAGTTAAAGAAATCCAACATTTCGAGTACAGTGGGTACAGGGCATTCCGGAATGTTATTAAACAGAAAGGAAGGATGAAAACCATAGTTTGCGAAGAAAGGGGATTGTTTCGTGGCTGAGTGAGAAGAATTATTGTAGGTAAACTCGGCTAAGGGAAGTAGGGACACCCAATCATCTTGTGAGAAGGAAGAAAAGCAGCGCTGATATTGTTCCAGTGTTTGGTTGGTCCTTTCTGTCTGACCATTAGTTTGCGGGTGATAGGCTGAAGAAAATGACAGTTCAATCCCCAAAGATTCACACAAGGATTTACCGGAACCCCATTGAGTCTTATAACTTCTCTGATAAAAATCCGTGCAGTCTCTTGTGCAGAGGGAGTGCCTTTCATGGGAATGAAGTGGGCCATCTTGGATAATCGATCAACGATCACAAAAATAGTACTGTAGCCCTTGGATGGGGGCAGCTCCACAATGAAATCAATTGAGATCATTCTCCACAGTCTATTCGGGACAGGTAATGGCTTCAACAGACCCCAGGCCCTGGATTTGCTGTTCTTATTACAGATACAAGTGGTACAAGATTCCACGTATTTCCTGCAGTCCTTTGCCACCCCCTGCCACCAGAAAGTTTGCTGCACAAGTTCAGAAGTCTTGCTGACCCCGAAGTGCCCTGCCAGCGCGTGATCATGGCACATACCCAAAGTGGCTGTTCACAGGTATCCTGGCACAAAGATCTTATCCTCATACCAGAGTAGCCCCTCCCGTGTCCGTAAGGTGTTCCCGGGTGGTGTAGAACTTCCCACAGAGGCTTGATCTGAGTCATTAAGTCCCCTTGTAGAAGAAGGAAATTCCCAGAGGACAGGATCGTATCCGGGGGAGAGACATCTTGAGATTTTCTGAACATGCGTGATAGTGCATCCGGCTTTATGTTCTTGGATCCGGGTCTGTATGTCAGGTGAAAGGTAAATCTAGAAAAAAAAAAAGTGCCCACCTGGCCTGACGGGGTCTCAATCTTCTTGCTGTCCTTAGATATTCTAGATTTTTGTGGTCTGTATAGATTAGGATTGGATGTGCAGCTCCCTCGAGAAGGTATCTCCGTTCTTCTAGTGCTGCCTTAATCGCTAAAAGTTCATGATCCCCGACGTCGTAATTCTTCTCCGCGCTAGACAATTTACGCAAGAAGAATGCGACTGGGTACAACAGGGCCTTAGGACCCTGTCTTTGAGACAAGATAGCTCCAACCGCTATTTACAAGACATCCACTTTTAAGACATAAGGTAAGGCCGAGTCGGGGTGCTTTAAAACGGATGCGGACGTGAAGAACTTCTTCAGTGCCTCAAAGACCGTCTGAGCCTCTGGAGACCAGCGGAATCTGGAACCCTGTTTGGTGAGTTGTGTAATGGGGCAATGATTGCTGAAAACCCCCGAATAAATTTTCGGTAAAAGTTTGCAAAGCCTATGAAGCGTTGAATGCCTTCCTTTTCACATGGGATAGGCCAGTCCAGGATAGCCGTGACCTTCTGGGGATCCATCTTGATGCCCTCGGTGGAAATGATCAGGCCCAGGAACTGGATACTCTGGCGTTCAAACTCACACTTCTCGGGTTTGGCGTACAATCCATGTTGTCGAAGGCAAGTTAATACGCTTCTGACGTGTCTGCGGTGGTGATCTAAAGAGGAAGAAAAGATTAGCATATCATCAAGATATACAATAACGAATAAGTCCAGGAAGTCTCTGAGGACATCATTAATGAAGTGCTGGAAAGTGGCCGGGGAGTTACAGAGTCCGAAGGGCATCACGAGATACTCAAAATGCCCAAATCGTGCGCGGAAGGCAGTCTTCCACTCGTCACCTTCTCAAATTATAAGCGTCCCGAAGATCCAGTTTGGTGAATATGGTAGCGGAACGAAGTCTCTGAAAAAGTTCAGGAACTAGTGGAAGTGGATAACGGTTCTTCACCGTAACCTTGTTGAGCTCACGGTAATCCACACAGGGCCTTAATGAATGATCCCTTTTCTCAACAAAGGAAATCCCCGCCCCAGCTGGGGACGTAGAAGGGTGGATGAACCCTTTCCTTAGATTGTCATTGATGTAGTCCTTTAGCGCTACCAGCTCGCTTTCGGACAAAGGGAAAATTCTCCCAAAAGGGACTTCAGCTCCGGGAAGTAGCTCTATAGGGCAGTCGTAAGACCGGTGAGGAGGGAGGATCTCCTGCCCCTTTCTTGCTAAACACGTCTAGAAAGTCATGGTAGGCTGGAGGCACAAGCTGACTGGTTTCAGAGTCCGTGTCCAGGCATAGCAAAGTGGGTACACCACAAGGGGTCTGTAAGCAGTACTGGGTGCAGTAGGAAGAAACAAAGTGAATTCTTTCTTTAGACCAATCGATATGGGGGTTATGGGCCCTCAGCTAAGGCATACAGAGGATGACCGGGAACAGAGGGGAAGCGATGGCGTCCAGACGCAGTAGTTCTTGGTGGTCCTTGGAAATTTTGGTAAGCAGAGGGATGGTCTCGTGGGTGACTGCTCCGGATTTACTAGTGGAGCCATCGGCCAAGTGAACCGAGAGCTTCTGTGCCTTAGGCTGCAAGGGGATGTGATGTTCGGCAGCAAAGGTCAAGTCCACAAAACAGCTGCAGGCTCCGGAGTCAATTATGGCGGTAGTCTGAATAGTCCTTCCTGGCAGCTGTAAAGAGATGAGAAAAGTAAGGTGAGCGGGATTGTTAAGCGAGCTTGGAGTCAGCGAGGCAGAAGTACTGGAGAGAGACTTGCGAGGTTTTACTGGGCAGGACCTCACGTAATGTCCGGATCCCCCGCAGTATAGGCACAGGTTCTGCTGGTGACGGCGTTGTCGCTCTTCGGTGGAGAGAGAGGGACGCAGCAGGCCGAGCTGCATAGGTTCCTGAGCGTCAGGAGCCAGAGTGGCCGGAGCAGGTGGGGCTAGATTGAATGAATTGGGTGCCCGGGGTAACATCCATACCGGAAGGGATGGAGCTGCCGCTCTCTCTAGTCTTCGTTCTCTCAGCCGGCGATCGATCTGAATAGATAGATCAATCAGGGTTTTGAAGGTAGAGGGTACCCCTACCCACGCTAGCTCATCCTTGAGTGGTTCGGAGAGGCCCATGCAGAATTGGTAGCGTAGGGCGGTGTCGTTCCAATTCGTGTCAAATGCCCATCGTCTAAATTCTGAGATGTAATCTTCCACCGCCCTACGACCCTGTTGGAGTGCATGAAGGGCTGCTTCTGCTGAAGCCGTCTGCTGGGGATCTTTATACAGTTGGGCCATGGCACTGAAGAATGTAGTTAAGTCCGATAAACATTCGGCCTTCTGTTCCAGGAGGCGGTGGGCCCAGGACTGTGGCTCACCTTGCAGCAAGGAAATCACAAAGCCGACTTTTGTAGCTTCCAAAGAGAAGGTGCGGGGTTGAAGGGCGAAGTAAAGTTCACATGCATTCCGGAACGCTCTAAACTTGCTGCGTTCACCCAGGAACCAGTCTGGGGTTGGTACCCTGGGCTCAGGTGGAAGCATAACCACTGCAGGATCAGGAGAGGATCCTTGGGAGGAAGCGGATGCTAATGACGGTCCCTGAGGGGTGGCAGAGTCCGTCAGAGTCTGTAGGCATCCCTCTAGCTGAGTGTAGCCCTGCTGTAAGTCCTTGACAGCTTGTGCCAGGCCGGCCAGGTGCTGGCAAAGTTCATCCATGGGAGAGGATCCCTGCACAGGCTCAGACGTGGCTGTCCATTACTGTCACGTACCTGATGGTAGAGCCTGATATGCAGGGAGCGGCCTCTCTTACTCCTCTGATTCTGGCCCCCTGATAGAGCAGACAGGAGGTGCAGAAGTGCAGAGTCGCACGAGTGCCTGACGGGTCGTCTTCCTGGAACTGGGAACAGCAGCAGGGGGAACGGTGCTCGAGCAGGATTCTCCAGCTGACGGAAGAGGCAGGTTAAGCAGACCGGGTCATACACTGTTGAATGTCAGGAGCAGAAGCGAAGGCAGATGCGTAGTCAGGACACAGGGTGGGTCAGCAACGGGCTGGCAGCGTGGTAGTAGAAGGAGCAGGCAGGTGCGGAGGTCAGAACAAGCCGGGTCAGGTGCAGGCAGCAGGTAGCGGAGTCAAGGCAAGCCGGGTCGGTAAACAGGTACAATTATCAGAAGTAAGCAGGCAGGAACACACGGGAACACTGTAGAAAGGACATCACTGGATGCAAGCACAGACCAAGTTTAAATAGCCTCTTGGTCATGTGCACACAGGTGCACCGGAAGTGTTCTGGCAGAGGCTGAGGTCACAGGTCGACTTCTCCCTCGGCCATCTTGAGTACTGGCTGGTCTTCCCTGACACTGCCCCAGCTGCTACACCGCCGAAAGAAGTTCGCTCCCAGCCATCCACATGCCCAGCGGTTGAATGCTAGCTTGGCTAAATTGCTAGCACTTCAACTGCTGCCTTTTCAGTTGGTAGACTCTTCCCCCTTTCGTGAGTTTGTGGAATGTGCGGTTCCTCAGTGGCAGGTTCCCAAACGCCACTTTTTCTCACGGAAGGTGATTCCGGCTCTCTACCGGCATGTGGAAAGCAATGTCTTGGCCTCGCTGGACAGGGCAGCCAATGGTAAGGTGCATATTACCGCTGACTCATGGTCCAGCAGGCATGGACAGGAACATTACCTATCTTTCACTGCGCACTGGGTGACTCTTCTGGCAGCTGGGAAGGATGCAGGACAGGGTGCAGTAGTGTTGGAGGTTGTTCCGCCACCACGCCTCCAAAATTCTACTAGTGGTGATTCTGCCACACCTCTCTCCTCCACCTTCATGGCCTCTTCCTGTGCTGATTTGTCCTCGGAACCAGCGGTGCTCCGTATGCGTTCAAGGGGCTACGCAAGCACGCAGGCAAAAAGATGCCATGCGGTGCATGAGCTGGTGTGCTTGGGGGACAGGAGCCACACTGGGGCAGAGATTCTGTCAGCTCTGCAGGGGTAGGTTCAGAGGTGGTTGATGCCATGCCAGCTTAAGGCAGGTATGGTGGTTTACGACAATGGCACCAACCTCCTCTCAGCCCTCTGACAGGGACAACTGACCCATGTGCCCTGTTTGGCTCACGTCCTTAATTTGGTGGTGCAGCGGTTCTTGGACAGGTACCCGGGCTAACAGGATATCCTGATGGCACAAGGACAGGGTCAGGGGACCTTGTTTTTTTTTTCCCCCACTCCAGTGGGCTATGATCAGGGATGCATGCACTGTCCTGTCACCATTTGAGGAGGCCACGAGGATGGTGAGCAGTGACAGTGGATGCATCAATGACTAGGGATGAGCTTCGAGTTCAAGTCGAACTCATGTTCGACTCAAACATCTGCTGTTAGCCAGTTCGCCGAACAGCGAACAATTTGGAGTGTTCGCGGCAAATTCGAAAGCTGCGGAACACCCTTTAAAAGTCTATGGGAGAAATCAAAAGTGCTAATTTTAAAGGCTTATATGCAAACTATTGTCTTGAAAAGTGTTTGGGAACCTGGATCCTGCCCCAGGGGACATGGATCAATGCAAAAAAAGTTTTAAAAACATCCGTTTTTTTCGGGAGCAGTGATTTTAATAATGCTTAAAGTCAAACAATAAAAGTGTAATATTCCTTTAAATTTTGTACCTGGGGGTTGTCTATAGTATGCCTGTAAAGGGGCGCATGTTTCCCGTGTTTAGAACAGTCTGACAGCAAAATGACATTTCAAAGGAAAAAAAGTCATTTAAAAACTACTCGCGGCTATTAATGAATTGCCGGTCCGACAACACTCATTGATAAAAACGGCATGGGGACAAGATGTTTTGGGGGGCTACCCCAAAGCACCCTCCCAATGTTGAGGGCATGTGGCCTGGTACGGTTCAGGAGGGGGGGCGCTCTCGCCCCCCCCTCTTTTCCTGCGGCCTGCCAGGTTGCGTACTCGGATAAGGGATAAGGGTTTGGTATGGATTTTTTGGGGTACCCCACGCCATTTTTTAAAAAATTTTGGCCAGGGTTCCCCTTAATAGCCACACCAGAACTGAAGGGCCTGGTATGGAATTTAGGGGGACCCCCCACGTCTTTTTTTTTTTTTTAATTTTGGTTCGGGGTTCCCCTGTGGGGAATTCCCATGCCGTTTTTATCAATGAACTTTTATGTGCATTGTCGGACCGGCAATTCATTAATAGCCGCAAGTAGTTTTAAATTTACTTTTTTTTCCTTTGAAATGTCATTTTGCTGTCAGACTGTTACAAACTTGGGAAACATGCTCCCCTTTACAGGCATACTATAGACACCCCCCAGGTACAAAATTTAAAGGAATATTACACTTTTATTGTTTCACTTTAAGCATTATTAAAATCACTGCTCCCGAAAAAAAAACGTCAGTTTTTAAAACTTTTTTTTTGCATTGATCCATGTCCCCTGGGGCAGGACCCAGGTCCCCAAACACTTTTTATGACAATAACTTGCATATAAGCCTTTAAAATTAGCACTTTTGATTATTCATGTTCGTGTCCCATAGACTTTAATGGTGTTCGAATGAATTTTTTGCATGTTCTGGTGTGAACCGAACAGGGGGATGTTCGGCTCATCCCTATCAGTGACACTGTCCCTCTTGTCAACCTGTTGGAGCACACACTGCGTGGAATAATGGACAGGGCACTTAAGGCAGAACAGAGGCAGGAATAGGAGGACTTCCTTACCTCTCAAGGCCCCCTTTATCCAGTGTTCCTGCGTGCCCGCCGATCACACAGGACGAGGAGGATTGTGTCAGCATGGAGGTGGAGCCTAGCACTTAGCATCAGCAGCAGTCTTCAAGGGATCATTTACAGTCCGAAGAAACCCATGGACTTGTACGTGGCTGCGGATCATGTCGTCCTTAGTGACCCAGAGGACTCCGGACCGAATGCCTCAGCAAACCTACGCTGCATGGCCTCCCTGATCCTGCAAAGCCTGCGGAAGGATCCTCGTATTCGTGGTATCAAGGGGAGGGATGATTACTGACTGGCAACCCTCCTTGATCCACGTTACAAGGGTAAGGTTGCGGACCTCATCTTGCCGTCGCAGAAGGAGCAGATGAAGAAACATCTTCGGGAGGCCTTGCAGAAAGGTTTGTGCAACGCGTTTCCAGAGCCTGGGAGGTTACAATTTCTTGGTCCTCCTGGACAACGTGTTGCTGAGGCTTCGGTCAGTCACAGAAGGCCCTTGAGGCCCTTGTACTCATCAATATGGTGACAAGGTGTTTTGGGGGGCTACCCCAAAGCACCCTCCCAATGTTGAGGGCATGTGGCCTAGTACGGTTCAGGAGGGGGGGCGCTTTATCGTCCCCCCCTCTTTTCCTGCTGCCTGCCAGGTTGCGTGCTCGAATAAGGGTCTGGTATGGATTTTTGGGGGACCCCATGCCGTTTTTTTAATTTTGGCGCGGGGTTCCCCTTAAAATCCATACCAGACCTGAAGGGCCTGGTATGGAATTTAGGGGGATCCCCACGTCATTTTTTTTAAAATTTTGGTTCTTTTGGTAAATTTTGGGGAATTCCCATGCCGTTTTTATCAATGAACTTTTATGTGTATTGTCGGACCGGCAATTCATTAATAGCCGCGAGTAGTTTTAAATGACTTTCTTTCCTTTGAAATTTCATTTTGCTGTCAGACTGTTCTAAACACGGGAAACATGCGCCCCTTTACAGGCATACTATAGACACCCCCCAGGTACGAAATTTAAAGGAATATTACACTTTTATTGTTTGACTTTAAGCATTATTAAAATCACTGCTCCCGAAAAAACGGCTGTTTTTAAAAAAATTTTTTGCATTGATCCATGTCCCCTGGGGCAGGACCCAGGTCCCCAAACACTTTTTATGACAATACCATGAATATAAGTCTTTAAAATTAGCACTTTTGATTTCTCCCATAGACTTTTAAATTTGCCACGAACAGCCGATGTTCGACTCGAACTCGAAGCTCATCCCTATTTATCACCCATTACTGTATGTCTTTTTCCATTGCTATTTCATATTCAGGAGGTTTTTTTTCCCCAGGTGACGATTGTGACCTGCCTCCAGAACCCGGTCCATGCACCGCACGTTTTGCATTATTACTATGATAAGGAAATGGGCACTTGCAAGATCTTCCCCTATGGTGGTTGTGGAGGAAATGGAAACAATTTTCCTACTGAGGAAGTCTGCAAGAACATGTGCCAAATAGATATTTGTTCTGTGCATCATTGTATGTTGCTTAGTATTGTTTCATGAGTGGTGTATCTATCCCTAAAGACATTTTTCAATAGGGATGAGCCCGAGTAAGTTTGACTCGAACATCGGGTGTTCGATCATTAGTCGAATATCGAATATTATGGGGCGTTCACGGGAAATTCGAGCGCCCGCGGAACACACTATAATGAACGGCGAGACCGTCAATGTACTGCGAGATCACAGTGCTATCAGGAACCATGAATCAGACGGAGACAGAAGTATAGTTAAATCACACTTGTTTAGTAATAATAATAATAATGTAAACAGAGTAAGCATAATCAAAACAAGCCAGAATTCAGTAACCGAATCGGGCAGTCAGCCAAACAAATGTCAGAGAGCCAGAGATAAACGTAGTAGTACAACAAGCAGGATCAGGAGCCAGAAGGAACGTCAGCCGAGCAAGTCTTCAACAGGAACGCAGGAGAAAGTCTCTGTGATGTTGACAAAGGTGAAGGTAGAGATCAAGTGAGCTGGACGACTAAGTAGGCAGGACTGACGAGCAGAATCAACAACAACTGGGTAACTGTGGAGAGAGATGGGAGCTGGCAATTAGCTGACAGCTGAGTGGCCAGCTCAGAGAAGGAAGGGCTGAGCCCAGCCCTGACAAGTGCATTGACGGCTGCTGATTGGCCAAAGCATGCACCTGACCTGCATTCTTTGGCCAATTACAGTGCCCTCTGCTGTGAGAGCAATGATTGGCCAAAGGCAGGGTGCCTTTGGCCAATCATGGCTCAGGGGGCTGAGTCCACGTCCAACACTATGTAAGGCTGCTTACACGGCAGCCGTACATAGTTTTATGAATGAAAGCAGCAAAATTACATTTGTAAAGGAAAACATGCCATTTAAAACTGCTTGCGGCTGTAATAAATCCCGGCAATATAGATAAAAATCATGGGAAAAAAAAAAAACAAAAAACTGGCATGGGTTCCCCCCCAGTCCATTACCAGGCACTTTGGATCTGATATGGATATTAAGGGGAACCCTGCACCAAAATGTAAAAAGCGTAGGGGTCCCCCCAAAATCAATACTAGACCCTTATCCAAGCACGCAACCTGGCAGGCTGCAGGAAAAGGAGGGGGGGCGGGGATTAGAGAGCGCCCCCCCTCCTGAACCATACCAGTCCACATGCCCTCAACATGGGGAGGGTGTGCTTTGCTGTACTCACAAGGTGCTTTTGGGGGGACCCCAAATCACCCTCCCATGTTGAGGGCATGTGTCCTGGTACGGTTCAGGAGGGGGGGGCACTCTCTCCCCCCTTTTCCAGCTAAGTTGCGTGCTCCGATAAGGGTCGGGTAAGGATTTTTTTTTTAGGTGGGGGGCATTTTTTTTTTTTTAATTTTGGCTCAGGGTTCCCCTTAAAATCCATACCAGACCTGAAGGGCCTGGTAATGGACTGGGGGTGGGGGGGGGACCCATGCCGTTTTTTTTTTCAATGATTAACTATATTGGCAAGATCCAACAATTCATTACAGCCGCGAGCAGTTTTAAATGACATTTTTTCCTTTAGAACTTTCATTTTGCTGTGGTATTGTTCTAAACACGGGAAAGATGCGTTGCTTTAGGGCATACTGAGGACACCCCGCAGGCACGATATTTAAAGGAATATTTCATTTTTATTGTCTCACTTTAAGCATTAATAAAAATCACTGCTCCTGAAAAAACGTTAGTTTTTAAAACTTTTTTTAGCATTGATACATGTCCCCTGGGGCATGTATCAATGCAGGACCGAGGTCCGCAAACACATTCTCTGTAAAGGTGAATTTACACTTTAAGTAACCATGCGACAGACTCAAGCAGAAGGGGAGACCAGTGAGAAATGCTATATGCTATACTCTGCTGCGATTCTGGGGCTGTATACTCTGCTGCGATTCTGGGGCTGTGATGAGCTGTCCTGAGCTGTATACTCCTGACACAATGGGTGGAAGCAAGTGGAATACAAGCGACTGAGTGGGACGGATGCTATAAGGGGTGGGGTCAAAAAGGAGGGCGGGTCTGGCACCCCCATCCTAAAACTTCACCAGCTGCCACTGTATATATGGTATAAAAACAATTGTCAGCAATGTTAGTGCAATTTCAAACAAACGCAAGCTCTGTTTGTATGTATACAACCTATCCCCACTAGAAAGATGGCCTCCGTGTCCCAGCATGCAGTAGCGTCACGTTGCTGACTCCTCCCTATGTCATTTTGTGAGAGAATCACGTCGTCAGCATCATGGCTAAACGGACGCTCGAGCAGTTTATATATGCTGGACACAGTAATTGATATGCAGAAAATGGGATGTGCTCCAAATACAGGATGTGACAACACTGCTCACAGATATATGAACAGCCAAGTCTACATCCTCCATTAACAATAAAATACCTCCTTTAATCAAAAAGGAATGTTCCAAAACTACTATAAACACACTATGGCATAATAAAATGCTAATATATAATATATACAAATTGTAAAAGATCTTTATAAAAAAACAATATTATACAGTACTCGGGCACAGCGCCATCTTGTGGATTGAGGAAAAAAAAAAATTATATCGAAGTTACTTACCGGAAATGTTTTTTCCCCAAGAGTCTTTCAGGACAGCACACTTGAGAGACCTCAGCTTCTCCCTTCTCAGGAAACACACCGCCTCCACCAGAGATTTAAGCCACATCATCCCTCCAGGTTTTTTCACGAGAACCTCCGGCTAGTCTAGAGAGACACAAGAACACATCATACCAACCTTCATACTCCTGATATTCTCACGTCCTAGTGGCAAATTAATATTTGGGTGGGTACCGGTGCTGTCCTGAAAGACTCTTGGAAAAAAACATTACCGGTAAGTAACTTCGATTTGCCCTCTCATCTTTCAGGACAGCACACTTGAGAGGATAAGCGAGCACTTACCCTAGGGTGGGACTACTGCTTGCAGGACTTTACGCCCAAGGGCCTGGTCCTGGAAGAAAATAAATCCAGTCTGTAGTGTTTAACGAAAGTCTTAAAACTTGACCACGTTGCTGCTCTGCAGATCTGTTCGGGTGTAGCACCAGCCCACTCTGCTTTGAAGTTGCCATGGCCCTAATACCTGGCCCTAATACCTTCTGGGATCCCCTTGGTTCCTAGCAGTGTCTCCCTGTTGGAGAAAACACCCAAACTGAAGGGCTGGTGTGGCTTAAATCTCTGGTGGAGGCAGCATTTCCTGAGAAGGTAGGAGCTGAGGTCTCTCAAGTGTGCTGTCCTGAAAGACAAAAGAGGGAAAATTAGATTCAACCATACAAACACATGAATGCAATGTATAAAATTGGATTTTCACATACAAAATTAAAATAATACTCAAAAATATATTGGAAGGGGAAAAATAAAATAAATTTAACAGCAATTAACCTAAAATGAATGGGATATTTCTGCATCATCCCATTTAACCATTCATCATGAATTACTGATGAATGCATTAACATCCCATTCCACGTTCGTACCCTGAGGATTGTAGGCCTTATAGATCCATTGGGTCTCCAATTTGGACACCCCTCTGGTCACATGGCTACCTCTCCAGTTTCCCATAAATTTATCAATGCAAAAAAAAACTGTACCCTTTAGACTTCTATTGTGATGGGTAGCGTAATGGTGGGACAAACTATGTTTTGGGTAACCATTTTTCATGTTAGTAATGTGTTCTTTCAACCGTACTTGGAGTTGTCGTATAGTTCGGCCAATGTATTGAGAGGTAGCCATATGACCAGAGGGGTGTCCAAATTGGAGACCCAATGGATCTATAAGGCCAGAACTTACAATCCTCACGGTATGAACGTGCAATGGGGCGTTAAACCATTCATCATGAATTACTGATGAATGCATTAATGGGTTCATGTTGAAACATCCCATTCATATTAGGTTGTTTGCTGTTAATTAATTTATTTTATTTTTCCCCTTCCTATATATTTTTAGGTATTATTTTAATTGTGTGTAGTGGTTGGTTGCTACTAGTAACTAACATCCACCATATCACCCTGCTGCCAGACCTTCATCTATCACCTCAGAGACAATGAACAGTCATTTGCGTGGTTTTGCTTATTGGGGGATATAACGTGGATGTGGTAAGGAGGATATGGGATGCCCATAAAACTTGTTGCTTTGCCATCATTTTTAGTGAACTTAGATAAGCTGGTTTAGCCAGTAAGAACTGATGTACTTCTAACATTTTACAGTCTTTTCCCCTGCATCAATACCATGCAGACTATTGCTCCTCCTCCTCTGCATCAATACCATGCAGACTATTGCTCCCAGGACTCTCCTCCTGCACAAAACTTCCACTGTAAAACTATTAGATTCAATCCCATCATCTTTATTATTGCAGAAAGGGACCACTCTAAATACTGTATTTATTGGCGTATAACACTCATTTTTTCACCATGAAAACCGGGTGCAAATAGCGTGTGCGTATTATACGCCAATACTTCAATTTTAGCTGCCTCGGAGGGACGGGGAGGGGGGGCAGGACGAGCGCCGTCAGATTACATAGAGTAAGAATCTCCTGTTTACTTGGCGGTTTCTGTAATAGGAATCTCCGTGTCCTTGGCCACCATTGGACCCCTGTTCTGTCTATCATAGGAGATTCTCACTGTATGTAATCTGTAGGCACTCATCCTGCCCCTCTCCCTGTCCCCTCTAGGCTGCAGATGGGCATCGATCAGGCTGCATTGATGGCAATGGTGAGGCGGCTGCATTGATGGCAATGGTGAGGCTGCAGATGGGCACTGACCCTTATTTTGCTCCAAAGTTCCTTATTTAAAATTTACGTTTTTTTCCTGAAACTTCCCCCTTAAAATTAATGTGCGTGTTATACGCGTGTGCGTGTTATACGCCGATAAATACGGTAATCCCAGTTGCTGGCCATAATTGGATGTATTTGACTGCATAGTTACTAGGCCCGAGGCATGCAGTACCCCTCCCCAGGGGGCCTAGTAGTTTGACAGCTTGTACTTGATGATGGACTACTGATCCCAGATAGCCCGACCTGCAAATCCTGCGCCCTTGGGCAACATCGATTTGACACACCCCCACAGTCTCTCATCTGATCCAGGACTCCTCATCACTGGCTTTGTAATGATGAAGTTCCCTCACAGACTCCCTGTGGTACACTCACCGACCTTTTCCTGCCCCGAGTCAATGATGGAGGAATTTATCTGGACATACGTTTCAACAGCCTCCAGCCCTTCTATCGGGCTCCTCCACTGGGCCTCACACCCCCCCAGACTGGGGTAGAGCCCCTGCCACTGTCTAATACTCCATCCTCCACTTCTCCCAGCCGACAACTCCCTCAGTGGCATGTTACCTCAGCTTATATAGGAGGTCCGCCCCCTGCCAATACTGAGTGGTGATTGGTCAGGGCTCCAACATGAGCTGCCTGCCACTCCAGTCCCAGGCCCTGCCTCCTTCTCTAGAACATTCTCCCTAGAGACAGGGGAGGCGCCTGAGAACTAGAGCACAGGTGGCCACACCCACTGCTACACTAACGACTCCCAGCCCCAAATCAAAACAAGCAGGCCTAGCCTAAATTTACCTGTGCTGACAGTTTAACATAGAAAAATCCGATTCTGGCACCTACCTATGGTAGAGTGTGCTACATGTGTATGTGAAAATCCAAATGGTATACATTGTATTCATGTGTTTGTATGGTTGAATGTAATTTTCCCTCAATCCACAAGATGGCGCTGTGTCCGAGTAGAATATTCATTTTTTTTTTATAAAGATCTTTTACTATTTGTATACATTATTATACTAGCATTTTATTATGCCATAGTGTGTTACCCTAATCGCCTTGTATTATGCAGATTCCCCCTGTTGCCTGGCTGCAAAGGAAAGGACTGTGAAATCTGTATCTGTATATATATATATATATATATATATATATACATACACATACACACACACACGTGTGTTTGAGCTTTGCGGCGCACACCCTAATGCAATAGGCTGTGCACACCTATGTTTACAACAATAAATCATACAACAGTACAACTTGATGGAAACAATCCATTATAAGACGTAAGTACAGATCTATGTAATCCAGCTTCTAGCACTCTGTATACCCAGATAATGTGAAGGTAATTGATGACCATTCATATAACCCTGTGTTATCCAGGTTCTGAGTCTGTACAGAGGTGTAAACTCATCACATATATATACAGGGTTACATGAATGGTTATAAATTACTTCTTACTTCACATTATCTAGTCTGAACATTTGGGGGATGTTTGCACAGACAGACTGTTCAGGCTTAGACATTATCTGTCAAATGTGATCAGGCTGCAGACTCCCCCTCCCTCACTATCTCCACCGAGTCTCTTGTCAACTTAACCCTCTATTCATTGCATGCTTGGAGGGGGGGGGGGCGCGAGTCAGATAACAGGGACCCTACATGATACTGGGGGGGGGGGCAGAATGGAGCTTAGGATTGCGAACACACACTGCAGGCACAGTGTATTCTTTACAAGCAAATGCTGCTGCTGTCTCTCAGTGACAGGTGTGCTGATGGTCCCCCCCCCCCCCACCTGAATAGTCTGTCCCTGTTCTGGGCTGAACCATGTGCCTGGGTTACAGGCAGTACTAAACCCGGGCAGATGACCCATACTGCCCGGGTGAATACCTACCGGACAGATGGCAACTGCCACATCCTGTCACATCCTGTATTTGGAGCACATCCCATTTCCTGCATATCCATTACTGTGACCAGCATATATAAACTACTCAAGCATCCGTTTAGCCATGCCGCTGACAACGTGATTCTCTCATGAAATGATGTAGGAAGGAGTCGGCAACGTGAAGCTACTGCATGCTGTGACACGGCGGCCATCTTTCTGGTGGGGAGAGGCTGTATACATACATACAGAGCTTGCTTTTGTTTGTCAGCAATGTGAGTGCATTGACTACTAATTCAAACACCAACAGGCACTGCCAACCCACCTGGCTGCAGCTGCTCCTTTCCTTAGCCCTCCAAGCTAACTTCTTCATACACGTCCTCCTGACTGACTCTCACCAGCCCACCTGGCTGAATCTCAGGAGATCTCCTGGGGGAAGGATGAAAACTTAAGCCCACTACTGTCCTTAGGGAGAACTGTCTACACGTGGCAGTCTCCCCCTTATAAGTCCCCACTCGTGCTGACCTACTTACACTGTCCTCTCTTGCTCCCGTGCCTCCAGGAAGGGCTTCCTCTGTGTTGAGTCAGGATCCTTCCAGCACCCCTTCCCCTGGCCCAAGGCAGGATACCTCCCCACACTAGGGGGTACCCTTGAGGGCCTTGCTGGCATGGCTCATGCTTATTTATGAGGTAAGCCTTGCCCCCTGTCAGCCCACTACTGGGGAATAGCAGAGGCCTCATAATTATTCCAGGCAGCTCCCCCTAACTGCCTGCCCAGTAGCTCTAGAACATTGTCCCAGAAACCAGGGGAGGCACCAGAGGAGCTGTCAGGATGAGTCATCCAGCCCTGACTCACTGAACCCTGACCCAGATTCAACAGCTCAGGATTAGCCCTGAGCTAACTAAATTTTCTTATTCTAACACTACTTCTAGCACACACTAGAGGGTGCTACACGCAGAATTACTAGGGGAAAAAAAAAAAAAAAAAACCCACACACCTAAAAGCCACCATATCGAAGGACTGGTTAAGATTTATATTGGTAATTGTAAGTTATCCTGTTGATAATTTGCATCTGTTGCATGGTCCAGGTATGTTTTCTGGACCATTGTAAGTCAGTGGCATTACTTTCAGTGGGCTTACTTTGTATGGCAATGCACATTAATGTATGTACGTTTAACATACTGGTTTAACATACTGGACTGCTGTGAATAGGACTTAATGATGTATTGATAAATATGGAGTCCTGGAGGCCATGCACTTAATGCTGGGTGGAGTAATCTCAGACTTATGCCCCGTACACACAGTCGGATTTTCCGATGGAAAATGTCCGATCGGAGAGCGTTGTCGGAAATTCCGACCGTGTGTGAGCTCCATCGGACATTTTCCATCGGATTTTCCGACACACAAAGTTTGAGAGCAGGCTATAAAATTTTCCGACAACAAAATCCGTTGTCGGAAATTCCGATCGTGTGTACACAAATCCGACGGACAAAGTGCCACGCATGCTCAGAATAAATAAAGAGATGAAAGCTATTGGCCACTGCCCCGTTTATAGTCCCGACTTACGTGTTTTATGTCACCTCGTTCAGAACGATCGGATTTTCCGACAACTTTGTGTGACCGTGTGTATGCAAGACAAGTTTGAGCCAACATCCGTTGGAAAAAATCCTAGGATTTTGTTGTTGGAATGTCCGAACAAAGTCCGACCGTGTGTACGGGGCATTAGACTCAGCACAGGAAAAAAAAAAGGCAAGTGTTCTTTGCACTTGCCACTGAACACCAGTGAATTTTGGTGAGGAGAGGGGGAGAACAATGAACACCAATGCTTTTTTTGGAGGCAGGGGAATATTACTGACCAGCAATGCTTTTTTTTGGGGGGGGGGATAAATAACACTGACCACCAATGATTTTTACAGGGGGAGGAGTGTGAAATATCATTAACCACCAATGCTTTTCAGGAAGGGGGGGGGGGGGAAGCACTGTGACCACCAAATGCTTTTTTTGGGCGAAGGGGGCGGGAATATCACTAAGAACCGATGCCACTGAAGGGGTAGAGAAATAATAATGACCACCAGTGCTTTTTGGGATTGGAGGGTGGAAATTACACAACATTGCTCTCCAGAGATTTTTGGGAGATAACAAATACCACTGAAAACGAATGCTTTTGGTGGGGGGGGATACCACTGGATTATCAATGCTTTTTGGGAAATAATGGAAATAAAACTATCCGCTAATGTTTTTTGATTTTGGCATGAGGAAATACCACTAACCAATATTGCTCAACAGTATAGTAATGCGACCTGAGACAACCTGATCATAGCAGTGGCAAACCTCCATCCCTGATATGTTAGACAACAAAAAAAAAAAAAAAAAAGGGGGGGGGGACTTTGTATGTATGAGGCATGTCACTGAATTAATACCTTGTTCATATTGATCATTGAAATATTTATAGATTACAAAAAAAATATCAATCTTTAGTAAAAGGACACAATATACTAAAATAAATATATATATATATATATATCTATATATATAGATATATATATATATATATATAGATATATATCTATATATATATATATATATATCTATATATATATATATATATAGTCCACTTGTATGAAAATACAATTATTATACAATGTGATTAGCAGTCCAATTCCATAAAACACTCATCCATTGATAATAATTAAATAAACCTAAACAATTACTCTTAGTGAGCCAAACTTGTCTGGGCATCAGTTCGATGTATACTCGCGCACGTTTCATAGCCTGTGCCAATCATCAGGAGTAAAATTCTCTGAAATTAAATCAATAACAGATCTATAAATATAGGATACCCTTTAAACGGAGAACCAACTCTCAAATAAAGGTCTATAACTTACAAAGCGGCCCAATAGTGACACCCAACCTATGTCCAAGGGGGGCCAGGGGTGATGATCTCCCCCAGGACAGAGATGAGGAATCCCATCCAGACCAGAGACAGCAGCCAGGTGAAGACCATGTGAATCTTGACAGCGCACACTGCTATGCAAGGATATGGAGATGAAACCATGTAAAATGAATAAACTATTAATGGGATGAACCTATACCAGTGAGTTAGTGAAGGTGATGAATAGTGTGTAATTACTGCAGTGATCTCAAGTGGGCTAGCTAAGGGGACTACAGCCAAGGGAGATGTGTATGCATATACCCACCAAAAACGAATCCAAAACCAAACCCACTGTGCGATGACTATGTGCACACCATAATAATGGTGAACTATGAAATGTACAGTAAAACTAAAGTGAACTTGAAGAGTGTTATCTGTAGATATAAGTGAGACTCAGTTACCTTGTGTGTGATTCTGTGGATTTGTGAATGGCCCATGTGAAATGGTCAGCTGGCCAGCCCAAGCCGTTGTTATTTATAGTATATTGGGGGTTATTTACTAAAGGCAACTCCACTTTGCACTACAAGTGCACTTGAAATTGCACTGAAAGTGCACTTGGAAGTGCAGTCGCTGTAAATCTAAGGGGAAGCTCTGCTGATTTTATCATCCAATCATGTGCAAGCTAAAATGCTGTTTTTTATTTTCCTTGTATGTCCTCCTCGGATCTACAACGACTGCACTTCCAGTGCAATTTCAAGTGCACTTGTAGTGCAAAGTGGCTTTGCCTTGCGTAAATAACCCCCATTGTGTCCTTTAAGCGGTTGTATACCCGCACATCTAACAAGAAAAAAAAAAACCCTGCAAGGCACAGGCATAATGAGCATGTGCACAGGAGTTTACTACCCGACAAGACTCTGCCGGACCTTCAGCCGGGCATTCAGAACACGTGAGCCGCTGATGTCAGTGGCTGCATGCAAAGGGAATATCTCCTAAACCGTACAGGTTAAAGAGATATTAATCAGAAAATTAATCAGATATTAATCAAACATTAATAAATAAAAAATGACAAATTAGGGTATACAACCGCTTTACTAAAGATTATTGATATTTATTGATTACAAAAAAGTAATTCAATGATCAATGTAACCAAAGTATTAATTCAGTGACATGTCTCATACAAAGTCCCATTCATTCCTTTTATTTTTTTGTCTAACATATATCAGGAAAGGAGGTTTGCCACTGCTATGATCAGGTTGTGTCAGGTCACATTACTTTATTGCCAAATAGGGTGGAAGACACCCACTTTCCTAGTGACCTGCCACACCTTAACCAAATAATTTATTACACATCCATATTAATATATCTTTCTGTATTGAGCCACCTGTCTTTAAAATTAAAATAGAGATAGAGATATCTATCTATCTATAGTCATACAGTCTGGCTTTTATTGCTGGAATATAGGGGTATTAGACAGTGACACAGTATATAGGATACAATATATTATGCTTCCTTCAGGCTTAGTGAGCCTCCTTGTCGAGGATAGAGAGGTGGGTGACAGGACATTTTTTTTTTTACCCTGGGGCTGCAATGCATGACAGTCTCACCCCTTTCCCTCCCCTTTCCCTTTAGACAGGCTTGGGGGTGGGGTGTCACGTGAGCCACGTACCTGAGGTGAGACCGAAGTAGAGTGGAGGCCTCCCTTGCACCTCAGGTCCTTGAAGCCTCTGAAGATGGAGACAGAGACTTGGTGGACGCCAAGTGGCACGGGTGCCAGGGGTGCGGAGCGCGTTGCAAGCCTTAATCCGAGATCTGAGCCGAGGTCAAGTCCACTCTGGCAATGAAGTACAAAAGGGTTAATCAGAAGAAGAATGGTTAAGATCCAAGCTGGGGTCGGTTCCAATCTGGAAGGTGAGTACAAAAGGGGCAAAGAAGTAGAATGGTCAAGGTACAAATCCGAGGTCAAAGGCAAGCAGCAATCAAGAGTAGTCAAATAGGTTTCCAGGTCACAAGTTCAGATAGATCACACACTAGCATGGGAACAAGGGGGAACTAAAGATAATCCAGCAATTTGGCAGTGTCTGGGCTGGGCTTATATAGGGAAGTTTGAGGTCACTTCCTATGCGCCTCCTGGGCATTTCCCCACCTTTTTCCATCAGGTTGAGGTCACTTTCTGTGTGCCTCCTCACCTCCTGGGCATTTTCCTGCCTTTTTCCATCAGGTCTTCTGTGCAGGTGCGGGTTGGCTCACTGAGGCATCTTTGGGGCATGCTCAGTTGGCACGGATTTCCTCTTGCAGCAACGTGCCATTGGTGCATGCGTAGTAAGCCCTGGACTCTTACAGGGGACCTGCCTTCTCAGTGTCTCATTACGCCTGAGCATGGAGCAGATTCCCTCTTTCCATCTAGTTGGGGCTTCATGACGTTGGTGGGGACCCGCCCCTTACCAGGGATAAAAGCGGCTTGGGCTGGCCAGCTGACCACTTTACATGGGCCATTCACACGAGAGGGATCCCAGGCATGCTCACATCCACAGAATCACACACAAGGTAACTGAGTCTCACTTATATCTACACATAACACTCTTCAAGTTCATTTTAGTTTTACGTTTTATAGTTCACCCTTATCATGGTGAAAAGGGGCCCAAAGGGTGGCAGTTGAGAAATGAACTTCCTCTTTATACTCTGATAGTACGTCACTATGTTCGTGTTTGTCAAACGTCAATTTGCGGATAGTATGCAAGACAAAATCCTGCACACGCCCTTTTGACAAAAATCTGACGCTCGGTCGTCCAACAATCAGACCGTGTGTACAAGGCTTTATTTAAAGTGACACTAAAGGTTCTCTTTTTTTTTTTTTCAAATAATAAACACGTCATACTTACCTCCCACTGTGCAGCTCGTTTTGCACAGAGTGGCCCCGAACCATGTCTTCTGGGGTCCCCCAGTGTCTCTCTCGGCTACACCCTACATCAGATAACCCCCTCTGGGAAGCGATCTCCCAAGGGGGCTACCTTGCGGGCGCGCTCCCGAGTCCAGCATTTGGCGTCCATAGACGCCGAATGCTGGACTCGGCCCCGCCCCCCGGCAACCACATCATTGGATTTGATTGACGGCAGCTGGAGCCAATGGCTGTGCTGCTATCAATCTATCCAATCAAGAGCCGAGAACCCCGTGCAAAGATGCAGCGCGTCCTCGTCATGGGACATTCCAGGGCTCAGGTAAATAAAACTGGGGGCTGGGGGGCCGGTAATTGTCAGATGTTTTTTCACCTTAATGCAACCCCTTTAATATAAAGCAAATCTGCAGAACATCCCAACAATCCGATTTCATCAGCAGTGACAACACTGAGAGGTTTCCCCTTGTCTCTATACAGGTGAGTTGATTCTCTCTCTTTTCTTCTCATCAGCGATACTTCCAAAGCACACAAGTAACTATTTTAAAGGCAAAGAGCAACTTGCAATATATGGCAGCTCCTATCAACCAAATATGTAGAATTTTTAAAAATAGAGAAACAGAGGAATACAAAAAGGAAAAAGGGGGCAAAACAGAAAAAAATGCAAGTGGCTCAATGAAAGTAGTCTTAGTGGACCGTAGCCCTAAATCATTCCCCCAGCATGTACCACCAAAACATAAGGGGCTCTATCCAGCCAAACATAACACTCAAACTTGGGAACTATTCTACTCTACAATAGACTAGGTATCCCGACCCAACGAACCCTGCCTCCTGACTAGGGATGCCCAATTGCCGTCCGGAAGGCCGAACATCAGCTCTCCTCGCACCCTAATGGACGTATGAGTGGTCCATTATCCAGATCAGGCAGGAGCCCTTCCCTGTAAAGAAAAACACAAACACCACCCACAGAGAATAAACAAAGAACGCCCAAACATCCTCCCCCCATCAGCAGAGGGGACAAACAGTACAACGTTCAGGCCCAAACCCCACATAAACAACCTAACTCATAGCAAATGAGGAGGCATATACAGGCAGTATCGCCGAGATTCGCACCTGCCACTGCACCGCAAAAACCCCCAAGCTTAACCTCCGTCGCGCCACCTCCGTTGCTGCCCCCGATGCAAAAGAATGAGAAGCAAATCGGACGGACAAAGCCCCAGTCCGCCAAGCACTTCCTAAACACTGTAAACTGATACCTGGATAGGGCCGAAACCTCTGCATGCAATCAAAAAAGGGGGGCGGCTCGACCCAGGCGTAACTCCAAGAAACGGGAAACCACCTGTACCGGACAAACCAGTGACCCTGAAAATTGCCAAAGAAAAAGGCCGTCCAAAATAAAAGGGGGCCCCAGAATCCGATAAACACGCATCTGAGATACATGAAACAACGAACCTACTGTAGCAACTCAAAAGACATGGGCCGCCGGCTGACATACCCCCCCCCCCCCCGCCCCCCGTGGTAATCCTTTATAACCTATGAAATACCAAGAACCCAAAATCACTCTCGCCTACGCACCACTCAAAACCCCGTAGCAAACCGCCACTCCACAATCGAAACTTGCCCCACTGAAATCGAGAAAGAGCATCAGCCAAGGAATTAGTACAAATAAATTAAATATTGTGTTGCGCTAATATTAACCTTCCAGTCAAACTGACAGCCAGTGCACAGTGTAGTAAATACAGCAATCCGTGGTTCGTGAAAAATAAAAATAAATAAATATCAAGTACAAATAAAGATATGAATGGGAACAGGTCAGCAAAAACTATAGTTTACGTGCCAAAGAGAATCTGTTCACAAATTTACAGTCTCTTTGGCACGTATGGGACTTTGCTCTAGCAATTATATTCACCCATTAATATAGGGGATAACCTGTGGTTGATTCACTTTGTGGAGTATATTATTATAATTTAGTGGCTATAGTTTTTGCTGACCTGTTCAAGTTCACATCTTTATTTGTACTTGATATTTATTTATTTATTTTTATTTTTTTTACGAACCACGGATTCATCTATTTACTACACTGTGCACTGGCTGTCAGTTTGACTGGAAGGTTAATATTAGCGCAACACAATATTTAATTTATTTGTCACTTTATATTGGTGTCTGAACACTTTTTAGTTTGCAGCTTTTATTATTTGGGCTTCTCCCAGTCACTAATTGGATTTTTTATAGTTTTTGTCAATAATTTAGTTTCACATTACTCCATAACAGCGCTTTAGTACATATTGTATTTTGCAAGGAATTAGTACAACCCGGGACATGAACGGCATACACAAAAGCATTACAACGGAAACAAGCCAACACCAAATGTTGCAGCAAACGCACCACCGGAGGTGATGAAGCTGACACGCTATTAATTGCCTATACAACTGCCATGTTATCACAATTAAAACGCATCTTCTTGTTGCAAAACTGAGAACCCCACAGCTCAACTTCCAGCACAACCGGAAACAGTTCCCACAGTGCCAAATTCCTGGTAAACCCAGCCTCCTGCCACTCCAGAGGACACGGGCCCGAACTCCACTGTCCCCCAAAGTATGCCCTAGAGCCTGCCGATCCTGCGGTGTCAGTGGGTAGCTCCAATTAAAAAATGAACATAGCTTCGGACATCCACGCTGACCTTCCACTATAAGAATCCAAAAAGGACTCCCAACTAGCAGAACAGCCCTATGTTCCCGGGTTAGGCGAATGCGATGCCCGGGCGCCCAAGCCCCCCACGGAGGCAGCCGCTGGCGATTAAAAAACCCTGTCCATCGGCATGATCCGACATGCAAAGTGGAGCTTCCCCCGGAAGCAACTGGACTTGACGCAGGGTAACTTACCAACCCCCCGCACTGAAACTACCGCCGCCCACAAGACCGTCAGCTTGTCTTCCAGGAGGCAGAATTCCATGGTCACTGTGTCAATCAAAATACCCAGAGAACTCAGAGCCGAAGCTTGACCTTCCATTTTGTCTGCCTCCGGCGGAATGCCATAGCGCTCCACCATTTGCTGAACCATGGCCAACAAAACCTTACACTGACTGGGAGCGGCTGGCCCGATACACAAAAATCATCCAAATAGTGGATGACTGGCAGAAGTCCAGACACCTCCCTGACCACCCACTCGAAGAACGAACTAAAGTTTTGAACAATGAACAATCAATGGAGCACCCCATAGGCAAACATTGATCAATAAAATTAGCACCCCAGCCACTCGCAACCCAGCAAGTGAAAAAATGTCCGTGTGCACCGGCAACAGGCGAAAAGTGGAAACAATATCCGTTTTTGTCAGTAAAATCCCCCGACCAGAAATGCGAACCCACCGAATCGCCACGTCAAAAGATGTGTATAAAACAGAACACAAACCCGGATCTATGAACTCATTCACCAAATCTCCTCTGGGATACGACAAATGCTGTATCCACCTAAACTTGTTAGTTCCTTCGTAGGGACTACTCCCAAAGGAGAAACCACCAGATTAGCCAGCGGCAAAGAGGTAAACAGCCTGCCATGCGGCCACAACTCGACCTCTCTCGACAATTTTTTCCACCTCCGGACGAGCCAATCGCATCCAAATAACAGAAGAGAGCGGAGCCATTCTCTGGCGCCCTTTTCCCTATAACGCTGGGCAAATTGCAAATGCCTGCAAATGCCTGAAGCCAATTGGTGAATGACCGGGGAATGTCTGTAACGCTGTTTCTCTTCCCCCTCCTTCTTGCTATCATCCACTTACTTCTGTCCATATTAAATGTCTCCAGTGGAAGGAGGGAAAAAATTATGACATACTCACCCTTCCAAATTTTTTCCCGTACCTCCTGCTTGAGGTGTTTTCCCAGTGGCCCTTCAAAACATACACCTCACATTTCGCCGAGTCCGTTAAACGGACCCGGTCCACCTCCTTATCCACCGCCTTACAGTACCTTGTCCGCTGTCAGCCGCGCCGTCGTCCCTCGCTGGGGTTATACACCCTGCCACCGGTCCCGAGGAAGTCATCCCCCCTTGGGCTATCTGCGACAGACTAGGCAATGACCCCGTCCCCGCTGACCACCGCCTGTCCACCGCCCGTCCATCAGCTCCGGAAACCGCAGGAAGAATCCAGGCCGCCATGGGCAACCCAACACCTGATAAAGGATCCAGCCCCTAGAACGTCCCTCAAACCTGCCATGGCTGCCCCCACTCCTGCCCGCCAGGCCCTGCCCACCCAGCAACCCCAGTCCTTAAAGACACATACCCCAACTGCATTCAACACCCCCCCAGCCCCCAGGCACACACACAGAAGACACAGATAGTAGCCCCGAAGACTGCTTACCAGGCTGCTGTGAAATTGAACCTCCACCAGCCGTCACCGCGTGTTCCACCAGCCGTCATCGCGGCACTGCCTCTGGCTCTCCATCACTCCCTTCTTCTAGCTCTCCCTCGGACAGGGAAGTGCCCTCATGATCCACTGTACTGCCCCGGCCCGTAGCTCCTGGCACCTGCTGAGTGCCATCTTGGCTGCCTGCAGGCGGCACCTGCTGAGCCGCCATTTACCACGAGGGCCCAGGCCGTTTCCCATTGCTGACAAGCCTGGCACTCACCCCCACCGAACAGGATGCGGACACTCTCCCACTTCTCTCGCCGTCCGACTGCTCAAGCTGCCCTCGTCCTCACCATCATCTGATCTGCCCCTCTCCGCCATCACCCCTGGACTGAGACCCCGGCTGTTCCTGGTGACAGGCCGGTTCCCGTTTGTCTAATGCTCCCCAGCCGAGCCCCCCAGGTACCCCCAGAGCCATCCCTGGGTGGCGCACTAATAGCCTGAGCTGCAGAGGGGGGACGCACCGTTCATCGCAGCCCCGACACGTGAGTCCCGCTGGAGTAGAGGATGCCTCCTGGGCCTTCCCGCCGTCACCTGGGACCGGCGCTTTGGTGTGGGGGCCATAGGGTCCCTCGAGGCCAACACGGAGGGGCTCCTCAGGAGGTGCTGAACCCGTGGGGAGACCTCCGGTCCGAGGCACTCCAGAGGCCTAGTCCTCCGAGCGCGCGGTACAGCGAACGGCACCCCCCTGCTCGGCTCCCGCCAGCAGTCCCCGACTTGGGCGTGCAGCCAGTCGGTGTCCTGTACCACTGCTGCCGCCTATAGTAGTGATTGGAAAAACCTCCCCTTCCCTATACATGCAGGCGGTTGCTGAGCTCGGATGAGAACAAGCTTTTCTGCTCTCTTCCCCTGCAGACTGATGCCGCCGCCCTTTCCTCCTCCTACGTCACTTCCTCCTCCAGGGCTTCGCTCACCTCAATCACCCACTACACTCCCCTGCTTCCTTCACCTCAGGTACCTAATGCCCCATTAACCCCTGTCATGCCGGCCCTCCGTTATGGCTTTGGGGTTGTACTCCGGGCCTCTCTTTATTTGTGTGAAGAAATTGATAACAATTTCACATAGATACAGTGTAGCATGACCGTGCATTTGTTATTCATAAACCTCGTACACACGATTGGATTTCCATCGGACAAATCCGTGGAATTTTGTGCGAAGGGCATTGGCCGTGAACTTGGTATGCATACAGATGGCAGAACTTTATCAGCCAACATACACAAAACTACGTGGTTTTTCAGCTCTTTAGAGCCACCCTTTGGGCAACTTCTGCTAATGTTGTGCTATGGTTAGCATTGGTTCAGAACATGCATGTTTGTACTTTGGATTGTCTTCCAACGGACTTGTGTACACATGATCGGATAATCTGACAAGATACATTTGTTGTTGGACAGTTTTAAAGCATGCTATAAAACATTTGTTGTTGGAAAATCTGACAACAATTGTCCGATGGAGCAGACAAATGGTCGGATTTTTCGACGAAACCCTGCCATCACACATTTGTTGTCAGAAAATCCGATCGTGTGTACGAGGCTTAAGTGTGACAGCGCTGACAGCTGAAAAATGGCCTGGGCAGGAAGGGGGTGAAAGTGCCCTGTAGGAAAGTGGTTAAATCATATTCACTTTGGAATATGAAATTATTTATAACCCCATGCAAACCTTCCTATTTTAAGAACCTATCAAGTGCAGACTATGGGGTAGATTTACTAAAACTGGAGCACTCAGCATCTGTGCAGGTCCGTCTTTACCGCGGGGCAAAAGGGGCAGCTGCCCAGGGCCTAGCCATTGTTGGGGGGCCCAAAGCAGCTGTCCCATTAATCCCGTGGTGCCCGCCAGGGTTTTGCTTCAGCCGGAGTTCATCCACTTCCGGCGCTGCTCAATTCCATCACTTGTAAATACAAAAGTGCTGTCTCTGTGTTTACAAGTGACAGCGCCCCTCTCCCCGTGGCCGCTCAAACCCCTCCCTCCTCTATACACATCGATCTCTATGAGAGAGCAGAGGAGTGAGGGGCGGGGAAGCTGCACAAGCGTAGAACTCTATAGGAGAGCAGAGGAGTGAAGAGCGGGGAAGATGCCTGAGCGCCGAAAACACTATAGGAGAGCAGAAGAGGGAGAAGCGGGGAAGCTGCACAGAGAGAAGCTCCTCCTGACTGGCAGCCTGCACAGACACACAGTGAGTACTCTGCAGCTCCACTCACTGATATTTTCTAAGTGGTGGGAGAGGAACTGGGGGGAGCTCTGAACTGGGGAAGAGAGCTTTGTACTGTGGGGGGGAGGAGATGTACACAGCGCACCTCTCAGCCCTGCACTTCGTGCAGCCCTCAGCCCTGCACTCTGCGCACCCCTCAGCCCTGCACTCCGTGCATCCCTCAGCCCTTCACTCCGTGCATCCCTCAGCCCTGTACTCCACGCACACCTCAGCCCTGTACTCCACGCACACCTCAGCCCTGCACTCCGCACACACCTCAACCCTACACTCCGAGCAAAGCGCACCCCTCAGCCCTACACTCCATGCACAGCGCACTCCTCAGCCCTACACTCCATGCACCCCTAAGCCCTGCACCTCGTGCACATCGCACCCCTCAGCCCTGCCCTCTGTGCACCCCTCAGCCCTGCACTCTGCACACGCCTCAGCCCTGCACTCTGCGCACCCCTCAGCCCTGCACTCTGTGCACCCCTCAGCCCTGCACTTCATGCACCCCTCAGCCCTGTACTGCATGCACCCCTCAGCCCTGAACTCCACGCACCCCTCAGCCCTGCACTCCACGCACAGTGCACCCCTCCGCAATGCACTCCACACACAGTCAACCCAGCACCTGGCACACAGTGCACCCCTCAGCCCTGCACTCCATGCACAGCGCACCCCTCAGCCCTGCACTAAGCACACTGCGCACCCCTCAGCCCTGTACTCCGCACACAGCGCACCACTCAGCCCTGCACCCCACGCACAATGCACCCCTCCACACTCCGTGCACAGTGCACCCCTCAACTCTGCACTTCATACATAGAGCACTGTAATGATGTGCTGTAACCTCTAGCAACCAACCAGTGAGCTGTAATGATGTGCTGTAACCTCTAGCACCAGTGAGTGGTAATGATGTGCAGTAACCTTCAGCAACAAATCAGTGAACAGTAATGATCTCCTGTAATTTCTAGCAACCAAGTAGTGAGCAACAATAATGATGTGCAGTAATCTCTAGCAACCAACTGGTGAGGGGTAATGCTGTGCAGTAGCCTCTAGCAACCAATTGGTGAGTGGTAAGGATGTGCAGTAACCTCTAGCAACCAAACAGTGAGCAGTTTTAATGTACAGTAACCTCTAACAACCAATCAGCAAGCAGAAATTATGTGCTGTAGGCTCTAGCAACTAATCACTAAGCTGTAATGTGTGCTGTAACCTCTGGAAACCAATCGCTGCCTGATCTGCTGCAGTGAACTGATTTTGAGTCTAGCTGCTATTTATTGTATGTCACAGAGTGTGGGGCTTGGGGGGGCCCAAAAAAAATGTTTGCCCAGGGTCCAATCAATATTAAAGACGGCCCTGCATCTGTGCATGATAACCAATCAGCTTCCAACTTCGGGTTGTTCAATTAAGCTTTGACAATAAAACCTGAAAGCTGATTGGTTTCTCTGCAGAGCTGCACCAGCTTTTGCACCATGCATTTTTAGTATATAGCCCCCTATCTTTGTTGATTGAATGCTTTCTGGCTAACAGGAGTCAGACCACTGACACCCTTTTATTAGCCTTATGCCACGTACACATGAGTGGACTTTACGGCAGACTTTGCCGGGCGGATGGGATTTCATCGGACAATTCGATCGTGTGTGGGCTCCAGCGGACTTTGTTTTCTCAAAAGTTGGACAGACTTAGATTTGAAACATGTTTTAAATCTATCCGTCGAACTTGAGTCCGGTCGAAAAGTCCGCTCGTCTGTATGCTAGTTTGACGGACAAAAAGCCACGCTAGGGCAGCTATTGGCTACTGGCTATAAACTTCCTTGTTTTAGTCCGGTCGTACGTCATCACGTACGAATTCGACGGACTTTGGTGGACTGTGTGTAGGCAAGTCCGTTTATTTGGAAAGTCCGTCGAAAAGTCCGCCGGGCAAAGTCTGCCGTAAAGTCCGCTCGTGTGTACGCGGCATTAGGTTCGCTTCACATCTATGCAGTTTGCTTTTGATCCATTTCTGCAGTGCTTTTTGCACTTTGTGTTTTGTTAGTTTTTGCACACACGTTTTTCCCGCCTTTTTTTTTTTTTTTATGCATTTTGCATTTTTTATGTTTGTTTTTTTGCCCAATTTGTTGTTTGGTGGATTTAAAAAAATGCAAATGGCGGCAGTAAAATCGCAGCAGAAAATGTACTACATGCTTTTCTGCAGCTTCTCCATTAAGTATTTTGAACCAAAAAAAAGCACTGTTCTGCATTTAAAAAAGTCCCTGATCCTTTCCAGAAAATGCAGCGGCTGAAAAAAACATAGATGTGAATGCATCACATGGGAAACCATGTTAAATGGACTGTAGTGCGATTCTGCAAAAAGCAAAACGCACACAAAAACGCAGGTGGGAACCGAGCGACAACATCACAGAGCTGGTGGATGTTAGAGACCTTGCACTTCTCCACCTTCCATTTGAGGATGCCCCACAGATGCTCAATAGGGTTTAGGTCTGGAGACAGCTTCTTTAGCAAGGCAGTGGTCATCTTGGAGGTGTGTGTTGGGGTTGTTATCTTGGAATGCTGCCCTGCGGCCCAGTCTCTGAAGGGAGGGGATCATGCTCTGCTTCAGTATGTCACAGTACATGTTGGCTTTCATGGTTCCCTCAATGAACTGTAGCTCCCCAGTGCCGGCAGCACTCATCCAGCCCCAGACCATGACACTCCCACCACCATGCTTGACCTTAGGCAAGACACAATTGTCTTTGTACTCCTCATCTGGTAGCCTCCACACACGCGTGACACCATCTAAACCAAATAAGTTTATCGTGGTCTCATCAGACCATAGGATATGGTTCCAGTAAACCATGTCCTTAGTCTTCTTTTCTTCAGCAAACTGTTTGCAGGCTTTTTTGTGCATCATCATGCTGACCCCCCCATGCCTTCAACCTCTGAAGCATTGCTGGCAGCACTCATACATCTATTTCCCAAACTCAACCTCTGGATATGACATTGAGCATGTGCACTAAACTTCTTTGGTTGATCATGGCGAGGCCTGTTCTGAGTGAAACCTGTCCTGTTAAACCGCTGTATGGTCTTGGCCACCGTGCTGCAGCTCAGTTTCAGGGTCTTGGCAATCTTCTTATAGCCTAGGCCATCTTTATGTAGAGCAACAATTCTTTTTTTCAGATCCTCAGAGAGTTTTTTGCCAGGAGGTGCCATGTTGAACTTTCAGTGACCAGTATGAGAGAGTGAGAGCGATAACGCCAAATTTAACACACCTGCTCCCCATTCACACCTGAAACCTTGTAACACTAATGAGTCACTTGACATCGGGTAGGGAAAATGGCTAATTGGGCCCAATTTGGACATTTTCACTTAGCCCTGGTTCACACTGAAGCATCCTGACTTGCAGCGAGACTGCCTCAGGCGACCTGGACACGACAGGGGCAGCGACTTGCAAAACGACTTCTATATAGAAGTCTATGCAAGTCGCCTCAAGTCGCCCCCAAAGTAGTACAGGAACCTTTTTCTAAGTTGGAGCGACTTGCGTCGCTCCGATTAGAACGGTTCCATTGTACAGAACGGGACGCTACTTGTCAGGAGGCTAAGTCACCTGAAAAGTCGTCCTAGTGTGAACCGACCCTTAGGAGTGTACTCACTTTTGTTGCCAGCGTTTTAGATATTAATGGCTGTGTGTTGAGTTATTTTGAGGCGACAGCAAATTTACACTGTTATACAAGCTGTACTCTCACTACTTTACATTGTAGCAAAGTGTCATTTCGTCAGTGTTGTCACATGAAAAGATATAATAAAATATTTTTAAAAATGTGAGAGGTGTAGTCACTTTTGTGAGATACTGTACATCAGATTTTTTTTTTAACAGTCATATAGACATGGGGGCACACAGTGAGGAACATTTATCAATTCTGCTGAACAACATTGCAAAACTAAACAAAAACAATGGGACAGACTTGCATTTATTATTATTATTATTTTTATTATTATTATTTTTCCTTTTCTTATTATTAGAGTTTAGTTTCATTCATAAATGTAATTTGTTTACACACATTTCTCCATCTGCTGCTCTATAGCAACAAATAAAACCTTCTCCTAGCTTTTTTTAGTTACACTTTAATTAATCATTTCTCAAACATGTACTTACGATAACAATGTATTACACATTAAAAAAACTGAAAATTGTCTATCAAATACTTACCGTAAGTTTCTTTTCCTGATGGACTCCATGGCAGCATACGTTTGGGTTTAGCTTCACCTCCTCTCCTACCCTATAGAATCCCACTCCCATTAATCTTTGCTTTGAGCCAACAGCTGTGTTCTGTAACTAGCCTACTCAGACACTGGGAGGGGACTCCTGCTGCCATGGAGTCCATCAGTAAGGGAAAATTACGTTAAGTATTTGATAGACAATTTTCCGTTTTCCTGACAGACTCCATGGCAGTATACATTTAGGAAATAACTCACCATACACACCCGAGTGGGCAGATGCTGAGCAAGAAAACTGACAGGATTTGTAAACCAAAATTAACAGATCATAAGGCAGCTGGTTCCACACAGTAATGAGTCATAAACGTATTGATTGAAGACCAGAAGGCTGCCCTGCAGATCACCTCAGGAGCAACGTGCCGTAAGGCTGCCAAGGATGTAGAGACACTTCTGGTCGAGTGTGCAGTCACTGCCTCCAGAGGCACCAAGCCCTTCTCTTTATAGGCCCACTGGATGGGTTTATTCTTATTCTTATTCTTCCCGTGAAAGAGGACAAATAAGTAATCAGACTGTCGAAAGGGAGCCGTGGCCTCCAGATATTGTGTTTCCCACCTCAACTGGGTGGACATTGGAGTCTTTGACTGATCTGAACGTGGGGAGAACAGTCTCCTGGTTCTCATGGAAAAACAGACGTGACCTTGGGGTTTGACCCCAGCATGGGAACTAGGACTACTCTGTCTATGAAGATGGTTAGAAATGGTCCATTTGAGCCCAAAGCCCGGATCTCAGATAATCTCTTTGCTGATGTGATGGCTACCAAGAAGATAGTCTTGAGAGCAAGTTCTTTGATTGAGAGTGGCTTGTCACGACCTGACTGGAGCCCCAAGAAGAAGGCAAGAACCATTTGGAGAATCTTGGTTTCCTCTGGAGAAGCTAAATGATACCCCAGCTCCACTGCCAATATCATGATCTATGAACTGTGGACCGGTGCTCTAGCCAGGATGTTCAGGTCTCAAAATGCAGTACTTGAATCAGAAATGGGCTGGCGACTCAGATGCTCTTGAATAAGAGTCCTTTATTTGGTTACATGGGTACACGGGTACAGGCTATGCTGATGCGTTTCGGCTAAGAAGCCTTCATCAAAAGCATCTGGTTTCCTCTGGGGTCTAAGTCTCACTGCCCCTCTAAAGAACTCACGGATAAGCTTATGTCTGGCCCAAGACACTCCAGTGAATGCTGATATAGCTGAGACTTGTACCAGCAGAGAACTGACTGAATGGGCCAAGTCTAGGCCTGAATGTAAGAAGCTCAGGATGTCTTGAACTGCCGGGGTACTGTAAGCACTGGCTCTGGAGGATATGTGATCCGAGAATTCTGACCAGATTCTTTCGTAGACTCTGTTCTGTGCTTTTCCTCCTAAGGTTTAAGAGTATGCGGGTGACTTCCTCTGGACAGACTAAGGCCTCCAGCCTCCCCCTCTCAAGAACAAGGCCTTCAAGTGCAGGTGAGCTGGGCAGTATGGATGTAGGGCAGCCCCCTTAGACAGTAGGTCTGGTCTGAGTGGCAGGGGGATAGGATCCCGGAAACTGAGTAACGTCAACAGCGGAAACCACGGCCTGTTGGACCAATATGGGATTATCACCGCTACCTCCACCTCTTCTATTCTGGGTCTCCGCAGGAACTGGAAAATAACTGGAATGGGAAGAAAAGGCCTGGAAAAACTTGGTGTCCCTCACTGTGTTGAACTGAGCCCAGAGAAACATGAGGGACTGCGTGGGTTCCAGGTGACTCTTCTCCATGTTCAGGAGCCATCCGAACTCTAGGGAAGTGGAGATGACCTGACCCCTGTGTTCCAGAAGTTGCTTCCTGTCCTGAGACAGTAGAAGAAGGTTGTCTAGATAATGGTGAAGATGAATACCTCTGGTTCTCAAAAGGGCTACCGCTGCCAACAAGGCTGTAGAAAATATGCAAGGAGATGTCATAAGCTCGAAGGGGAGACAGACGTATTGTAGGTGGTGCTGACCTATAACGAATTATAGAAATGGTCAAAATTCTTCTGCTACAGGGACATGAAAATTTGCATCTTTTAAATCTATCAACACCAGCCAGTCTCCTGGTTGGACCGACTGCTGCATCGTGGACAACATTTTAAATCTCTTCTTCTTGATGAGATGCTCAGCCCTTCCTTCTCTGAGCTGGCCGCTCAGCTGTCAGCTAATTGTCAGCTCTCATCTCTCTCCACAGTTAACCTGCTGTTGTGGATCTGCTCGTCAGTCCTGCCTACTTAAAGATCTCCAGCTCACTTCATTTCTGCCTTCGCCTTGGTCACATCACAAGAAACCATCTCCTGCGTTCCTGTTTAAAGACTGGCTTTGCTGACATCCCTTTTGGCTCCTTATCCTGCTTGCTGTTCCTCTACTTGGATCCCTGACTTCTGGCCTGGCTGATTACCCGATCTGGTTACTAAACTCTGGCTTGGCTGATTACCCGATCTGGTTACTGAACGCTGGCTGGGCTGACTACCCGATCCGGTTACTGGACTCTGGCTATGCTTTGAGTACGCTTACTCTATTTACCTTTTTATTTTTATTAATAAACAAGTGTGATTTTACTGTACTTCTGTCTCTGTGTTTGTCTTTTTCTCTTCTGAGAGTGGAAGGCATGTGGGATCAAATCTGAGCCTGAGAGTGCTATTGAAGGTCCAGACATGGCCTGGGTGTACCGCTGTGACAGTCCAGAAGTCTTGGATTGAGGCCACCCAGACATGCCAATATCGGAAAAGGCGAGCCCCCCACCTGGCATGCCTGAGCAGGCCCAATCTAAAAAAGACTTAGTAGCCTCTCGGTCACCAGTGGGTGTACTCTTGGAGGGTTTTCGGAAGAACTGCCTCGATTTCCAGGTTCTCCTGAACTCTTGGCCAGGTTTGTAGCTACTAGCTTTCCTGGCCCGATCCCCACTCTGTTTCCTTGGGAAAGCCTGTTTCTGGCTCAGCAGGTGCCGGTCCTGGGGCAGGAACCCAGACTTGCCTCCCGTGGCCCGAGTTATGGTGCTATCCAATTGGTTGCTGAGGAGGGAGGAACCCTCAAAGGGAATCCGGCACCACACCTGCTTGGAGGCAGGGTCGGCCAACCACAGCCGGAACCATAGGGCGCGCTTGGCAGTGATAGCGGACAGCATAAGAAGGCCGAAGCCAACCTTAGCTCTTTCACAGGTGAACTCCTGGCTGCTTGTTCCGAAACGCTTCCCAGGGTGTCATCTACACCATCTGTCCATCTCTCCATAGCTTTGGACATTGCGGCTGGGGCCAGCTTGCAGGCCATGTTTGCCATTAGGTAGATCAGTTTAGGATTGGTATCAATCAGCCATCCAGCAGGTCTTTAACAACTTCCTGACCAGCCTCCGTCATTATACGGTGGCAGGTCGGCTCTCCTGCGCAAATCGGCGTAGCTGTACACAGCCTGGTGGAATCGATGTCCAGCGGTGATCACAGTATACAGAGGCAGAATGGGGGTCTGCCTTTGTAAGCAAGGTGGATCCCCATTCTGACAGGAGACATGACAGATCTTCTGTTCCCAGTGATCAGGAACAGTGATCTCTGTCATGTCCCTGCCAGCCCATCCCCCCTACCGTTAGAACATGCTGAGGGAACAAAGTTAACCCCTTGATCGCCCCCTACTGTTAACCCCTTCCTTGCCAGCTGTTAACCCTTTCCTTGCCCGTGTCATTTTTACATCGATCAGTGCATTTTTATAGCACTGATCAATGTAATGTCACTGGTCCCCAAAAAGTAACATTTGGGGTCAGATTTGTCCACCGCAATGTCAGTCCCACTAAAAATCTCTGATTGCCGCCATTACCAGTAAAAACTATAAAAAAAATAAGTCCCTAAATCTATCCCATAGTTTGTAGACGCGATAAGCTTTACGCAAACCAATCAGTATATGCCTATTGCGATATATATATATTTTTTTTAACCAAAAATATGTAGAAGATTATATATCAGCCTAAACTTATGAATAAACGTGTTGTGTGTGTGTATATGTATGTGTATGTGTGTGTATATATATATATATATATATATAAACATTTTTGGGGTATATGTATTATAGAAAAAAGTAAAAAAAAAAATTACAAAATTGTCATTCTTTGTTTATAGCGCAAGTATATAAGTATATACATTGGTCATTAACCGGTTCAATACAGGGCATTTTCACCCCCTTCCTTCCCTGGCCAATTTTTAGTTTTCAGCGCTGTCGCACTTTAAACGACAATTGCGCGGTCATGCAACGTTGTACCCAAAAAAAATTGACGTCCTTTTTTCCCCACAAATAGAGCTTTCTTTTGGTGGTATTTGATCGCCTCTGCGGGTTTTATTTTTTGCGCTATAAACAAAAGAAGAGCGACAATTTTGAAAAAACACAATATTTTTTACTTTTTGCTATAATAAATATCCCAATTTTTTTTTAAAAAAACAAATTTTTTCCTCAGTTTCGGCCGATACGTATTCTTCTACATATTTTTGGTAAAAAAAAAATCGCAATAAGCGTATATTGATTGGTTTGCGCAAAAGTTATAGCGTCTACAAAATACGGGATAGATTTATGGCATTTTTTTAAAAAAAATATTTATTTATTTTTTTAGCGGCGATCGCGACTTTTTTTCATGACTGCGACATTATGGCGGACACATCGGACACTTTTGACACATTTTTGGGACCATTCACATTTATACAGCAATCAATGCTATAAAATGCATTGATTACTGTGTAAATGTGACAGGCAGTGAAGGGGTTAACCACTAGGGGGCGGGGAGGGGTTAATATGTTTCCTAGGGAATGCTTCTAACTGTAGGGGGAGGGGACGTACAAGGGGAGGAGACCGATCAGTGTTCCTCTGTTCTGGGAACACAGATCGGTCATCTCTCACCTGACAGGCTGTGGATCTGTGTGTTTACACACACAGATCCACGGTCCAGCCCGGTTAACGGGCAATCGCGTGTGCCCGGCGGACATCGCGGCCGCCGGGCACACGCACCGGGTCCCGAGCAACGCAGCGGGCACGCGTGCCCCCTAGACGGCCGGGAATCCCAGGACGTCATATGACGTCCACCCAGAATGGGAGATCCCATCCCAGGACGTCATATGACTATGGCTGGGTAGGGAAGTGCTTAACTGACATCATCTGCAAATCTAAGTTCACCTCTTTGATCTGCACAGGAATGAAACAGAATACATACAAAAGGTTTACAGTATGTTACTTTGTATCTTTTTTTTTCGTTTGTTTAATAAGATTTTATTGTAAAATGAAACACAATACAAAGTATAGCTCCCCTGTAGAGGGTATAGAACAAAAATACTCATGAATATATTAACTATAAAATAGTGCATATATTATACCCTGAAGAAATATCAATCTAATGCCGCGTACACGTGACCGTTTTTTTCCGCCTGAATAAACTCTGAAGGTTCTGCTCAAGCTGTCTTGCATACACACGGTCACACCAAATTCTGACCGTCCAGAACGCGGTGATGTACAACATGGACAACGGGACTAGAAAACAGAAGTTCAATAGCCAGTAGCCAATAGCTTCCGTCTCGTACTTGCTTCAGAGCATGCGTTGTTTTTGGTGCGTCGGAACAGCATACAGACGATTGTTTTTTCCGATAGTGATTTGTTCCGTTGGAAAAAATTAGAACATGTTCTCTATCTAAGTCCATCTGAATTTTCAACAGAAAAAGTCCAATGGGGCATACACACGATCGGAATATACGATGAAAAGCTCCCATCGGACTCTTTCTGTCGGAAATTCCGCTTGTGCGTACGTGGCATTAGAACATATATTAGTCGAATACAGGGGATTTTCACATTTTACTAAGAAAGAAGAGAAAGAAATAGAAATGAGGGAGGAAAGGGACATCAGAGCAACAACACAAGGGAATATAGAAAATTTTAATAAAATATGGCAACCATGGATTACTTTTAAATATTCTGATTCATATACCACTTTCACATAAAGATAAACCTTTTATACATAGACCAATATTTTTCCTATAATATATTTATTTTATTTAATTTTCTTTCCTCCTCTTTACTCCTCATTTCTATTACTATATCTATATCTAAGGACACCTCTCAGGGGTCCACAAATTTATTCTCCCTTTCAAAATAAATAACAGATTTTTTCTATACAAAGCTAGAGTATTTCCAAATAATTTATCAATATAACAATAGGTTGGATACGAAACCACCTTGGTGGCCTTACCAGTAAATACTCTATTATTGAAGTCAATTATTCACTGTTATATGAAACTTATGTACAAATGTTAATATGATTGTACCAATGTTATTTTCAAACATTAATAAAAGCTTTTTGTTTTAAAAAAAAAAATAAACCTTTTATCAATGCTGTCTTAACTGACATCATCTGCAGATCTAAGGTCACCTCTTTGATCTGCACAGGATTGAAACAGAATACATACAAAAGTAACTAAAGTGACTTTGTATCTTTTGATTTCCCCTGAACAATGTTGTTGATAAACACTGAGTCAGACAGCTTTTTTTTATTTTTATTTTTTTTTACAGCAGCAGCTGCCAGAGCCAGTCTTGGGACACACACACAATTTTGGTTTTGATTAATCAGAGCTAGGATTTGCTAGGGAGTGGGGGTCCTGGCAACAGGACAATGTGTACAATGTTGTAATATGGTGACATTTTTTGGGTGTGTGTATAGCACCTGCAATTTCTTACACTAGTTAAGCAATAATGCAGTTGGCACATATAAGGCTGCAATATTCGATCAAAAAAAAAAAAAAGATGACACAACTCAGCAGTCATAAATCTAGATCAGGGTCCTCAAACTTTTCAGTACGAGGACCGCATAGTACATTTTAAAGATATTTGTAGGCTGAAAAAACAGTTTTAACCACTTCAATACCGAGCACTTTCACCCCCTTCCTGCCCAGGTCAATTTTCAGCTTTCAGCGCTGTCACACTTTTGAATGACAATTGCGCGGTCATGCAACACTGTACCCAAATTACATTTTGATAATTTTTTTTTCCACACAAATAGAGCTTTCTTTTGGTGGTATTCGATCACATCTGCGTTTCTTTTCTTTTTTTTTTTTTTTCGCGCTATAAACAAAAAGAGTGACAATTTTGAAAAAAATCACAATATTTTTAACTTTTTGCTATAAGAAATATCCCAATTTTATTTTTTTTTTAAAAATGAATTTTTTCCTCAGTTTAGGCTGATATGTATTCTTCTACATATTTTTGGTAAAAAAAAAATTTTTATAAATTTTTATAGCGCCTACAAAATAGGTTATTGATTATTACATTATTATTTTTTTTTACTAGTAATGACGGTGATCTGCTATTTTATTTTTTTATTGTGACTGCGACATTGCGGCGGACAGATCGGACACTTTTGACAATTTTTTTGAAACCATTGACATTTATACAGCGATCAGTGCTATAAATAACCACTGATTACTTTATAAATATCACTGTCAGGGAACGGGTTAACTGTGTTTCCTAGGTGTGTTCTAACTGTGGGGGAAGTGACTGACTAAGGGAGGAGACTGATCAGTGTTCCTATATACTAGGAACACACAATCTGTGTCCTCTCTCCTGACAGGATGTGGATCTGTGTGTGTTTACACACACAGATCCACGTTCCTGCTCTGTCACAAGCGTTCACGAACATCGCGGCAGCCGGGCACGTGCATCAGCTCCTTGGTGATACGGTGTGCATGCACACGCCCCCTATGATGGCAGGACGTCATATGATGCCTGCCATTGGATGGGAGAGCCAATTTGCGGACCTCATATGACTTTGGGTGGGATGGGAAGTGATTAAATAAATGAATCTTTCTTTACATTAGGGTCCCCATCAGAGACCCCCTTACATCAGGGTCTCCATCCAAGTACCCTCACACATCAAGGACCCAATCAGAGTCCCCCCTTACATCAGGGTCCCCATCACAGCCCCCCATTAAAGTGTATTTTTTCCACGCAAATACCGTGTGACATAAAAAATTGCAATGATCGCCATTTTATTGCTTAGGGTCTCTGCTAAAAAAAAATTATAATGTTTGGGGATTATAAGTAATTTTCTAGCAAAAAATACTGATTTAAGCTTGTAAACAAATAGTGCCAGAAAAAGCCTGGTCAGCAAGTGGAAAGCAAAAGGTGGTTCAACAAAATACTGACTAAAGGGGGGTGATCCTTCATATCTTTTTATTATATTTCTGAGTAAATACAACTGGATAAAAAATTGCAATGATCGCCATTTTATTGCTTAGGGTCTCTGCTAAAAAAAAATTATAATGTTTGGGGATTATAAGTAATTTTCTAGCAAAAAATACTGATTTAAGCTTGTAAACAAATAGTGCCAGAAAAAGCCTGGTCAGCAAGTGGAAAGCAAAAGGTGGTTCAACAAAATACTGACTAAAGGGGGGTGATCCTTCATATCTTTTTATTATATTTCTGAGTAAATACAACTGGATAAAAAAAAAAAAAAAACTGTGTCTGTCTTCATGTCAGGCTGCAAAGCAACAAAATGTGATAATTTTAAAGGGGGTGGTTCTTTTTTTATACTCACTGTCCTTTAATCCCTGAAATGAGCATATGTTAAACACACTTTCTGGAGTTAATTTACTAAAACTAAAGTTAGAAGTTGACTGGCTACTATGCACAGCTGCACAAGATTTTGCACTCTCTAGTTTTAGTAAATTAACCCCTATATGTCAAGGAGAAGCACTGCATGTCTGTAATCCTCTACACAACAAATGAGCATGATACATAGATATTTCTGTTAATTTATTTTAACAAAACACCCTTGGCCAAGGTGGAACTCCAGGGGGTTTTCCAGGCACACTGTTTGATGTTTAAATTATATGATCTACGAGCACCTCAATTTTTGTTAGGGCAATATGAAGGCTTGTTTTTATGATATGTATTTTAATATTGTGAAATTTTGTGTACAAATAAGTGAAGTGATTTATTGCATTGGTTTGGATTTAAATAGATGTATACATTCAAGTAACCTATTTCCAGGTTTGGTTGAAGGAGGAGATTGTTCCCCTGGTCTTGATGTACACTTGCAGGCCAGTTCCTCCACCCCAAACTCGCTCATCCATGGCCTTATGGACCTTGCTTTTTGCACTGGTCCAAATCATTTGGTAGAGGGGGGATTATGGTGTGGGGTTGTTTTTCAGGGGTTGGGCTTGGCCCCTTAGTTCCAGTGAAGGGAACTCTTAAGGCATCAGCATACCAAGACATTTTGGACAATTTCATGCTCCCAACTTTGAGAGAACAATTTTGGGATGGCCTCTTCCAATATGACTGTGCACCAGTGCACAAAGCAAGGTCCATAAAGACATGGATGAGCGAGTTTGGGGTGGAAGAACTTGACTGGCCCGCACAGAGTCCTGACCTCAACCCGATAGAACAGGATGAATTAGAGTGGAGAGTGCGAGCCAGGCCTTCTCGTCCAACATCAGTGCCTGACCTCACAAATGCGCTTCTGGAAGAATGGTCAAACATTCCCATAGACACACTCCTAAACATTGTACACAGCCTTTCCAGAAGAGTTGAAGCTGTTATAGCTGCAAAGGGGGTGGGCCAACTCAATGTTGAATCCTACGGACTAAGACTGGGATGAAATTAAAATTCATATGCATGTGTCCCAATACTTTTGAAAATATAGTGTATGTATGAACCCAGGCTGAAGAGGCTGCTTGTCCACAGCAGGGCTAATTGTTAAAGAAAAAAAAAAAACATGCCTAGGGCCCGGAACTGCATGTCCTGGGCATCGGGCAAGATCATTTGGGTTACGGTGTGATGGCACCTTCAATACCCAAAGCCCAATATTTCCACAGATGTTTGAAAGGTGCATATAATTACATTTTTTTTACAGCAAGGTCTATTCTTGCCTTCATTAAGAGTACCTCTATATGGTTACTGTGTGAAGGCGCCATCGACACCCAATGCCCAATTTTTCCACACCTGTTACTTCTATCCAATGTCCAATGTCCTGTTACTTCTATCCAAAGCTTGCAGGGAAAATGTCATATTTTTCTTTCTTGATAAATGTCAGTTCTTCTGCAGCAGGTTCTATACACGGTACAGATGTGCCACTTTACAGGCAGACAAAGGGGACCCCCCAGGCACTATATTTTAAAGGAATTTTTCATTGTTGCACTTTTAGCATCAGTAAATCACTGTTCATTTAAAAATTGATACACCTTTCCCCCAGGGCAATACCCAGACCCCCATACCCTTTTGTATGCATATAAGCCTTCAAAATGGGCCCTTTTGATTTTTCCAGTTTGGGTTCTATTGACTTTAATGGGGATCGTTGTTTGGCTCCTTACTTTTGTTATGTTTGAAAGTTCTGGTGCAAACCAATCCGGGGGATGTTTTGGCCCATCTCTATTAGACAGATTCCTTCAGAAGCAGTGCAGGAGCAGCCAGGCACACAGCAACAGACCATTTACTCCATCTCAGTAATCAGACTAGGGGATGTCTTTTTAAAGTTCATTGCTAAATAAATGGGATGGGTATGGAATACTTAAAAATGCTTGAGCACATATCTGCAGACAACACTTTTCTATCTCTAGATAGAAGCTGAGGACCAGGAGAATTGTTGAGTTCATTTAGTAGAGATAGACTGAAGCAGTCTACATTCTTGCAGCTGAGGACTACAAAATAGGTTGGAATCACTAGTAGCAACAGACTAGAGCAGTCTAGATTCCTACAGTTGGGAGCCACAAGGTTAATTGGCAGCACAGGTAGCAACAGACTGGAGCAGTCTGATTCCTGCAGCTGGGGGCTGCAAAGTAAATTGGGAGCACAAATAGGTAGGCTGAAACAGTTCAAACATCCACAACTGGGGACCATGGATAAACTGCAGCACAGTGGGTTTGACTTTACTCACAGATCCCGGCTGAGAACAAGTTCATGAACTCCCTCCAAGGGAGAGTAGTCCAGCAGCCAGTCCAGGGAAAGCTTCAGGGCAAACAGTCCCCTGAAGAACATGGCTCCACTTCCCATCACAGAAGAACAAGTCTGAACAGGTTTCAGTCTATTAATCCCCCCCCTCTGACCACCTACTGGGCACACCTCCACACCTGGCCAGAGGGTAGCAAATATTCAGGTGAGAGATTTGAATTTCCCTCTATGAACACTGGAAGATTCTCAACAGAGACAGGGGGAAATAATTGATCTCACCACCTGTGAAACCTTGAACAGACCCAAAAAATCAAATCCAGGTCCTCTGGCTATACAGCAAGCCAAACACTACATTTTCCTAGCATCCTAGTCTAGGAGGGTGCAGCATAAATTATGTACAAACCCACTATACATTCATCAAACCTAAATTACTACAGTGTTCCTTGCTGTCTTTTGGGTCTCATGCCAAGCAGCTGACCTGCTGCATAGTGAACATGTGATTGAAAGGCAATCTGCGATTGTATGAGGTGGAGACCATGATGCCACCGCCCTGCCTCCCTACCTCATCCATTCAGAGAACGACTTGTATTCATTGAGAAAAATACATTCTTTAAATGGTGCCTGTGGCGAGCGAGCAACCTCTTGTGTTAACTATGCAGCAAGGCACCTGGAAGACAGCAAGGATCACTGTAGAAGCAGCAGAAGATTGAGGGCTGAAGGAAGGATACAGGGGTAAGACCAATGTGTGTGTGCTGGATATGGGATCTTATAGGGAAAAGTCCAATATGTGTGACAGAGGTGGGGTCTCAGTAGGGAATGATCTATGTTTGTGTGCTGGGGCTTGAATCTTATTAGTTTAAGACCAATGAGAATACTGGAGGTAGACCAATGTGTGTCCCAGGGTTGGGATCTCACAAGGAAAAGATCAGTGTGTGTGCTGGGGTTGGGATCTGACTATAGTAGGACCAATTTGTGTACTGGGGTTGGGATCTTACTGTTGAAAGACCAATGTGTGTGCTGGGGCTGAAATCTCACTAAAGAAAGACCAATGTGTGTGCTAGGGATTTGATATCATTAGGGAAATACCAAAGTATGTGCCTGGCTGGGGGAGAGATCTAGTTGGAGTAGGATCAATATGTGTGCTGAGGGTGGGATCTTATTGGATAAACATCATTGTTGGTGCTGGGGTTGGAATCTCATTAGGGAAAGATCACTGTATGTGCCGAAGGTGGGGGTCTTACTTGAGAAAGACCAATGGGTGTGCTACAGGTGGGATCTCATTGGAGAAAGTCTAATGCAGGTGCTGGTGTTGGGATCTCAGTAGGGAAAGATCACTGTGTGTTCTGGAGGTTGGGTCTTGCTGGAGAAAGGGGATGAAATCTCTTTAGGGGAAACCCAATAGGTGTGCTGGTGTGGAATCTCATTAGAGTAAGACCAATGTAGGTGTTGGAGGTGGGATCTCACTTAAGAAAAAACAATGTGTGTGTTGCAGGTGGGATCTAATTTGGTAAAGACAAATGTGTGTGCAGTAGATGGGATCTCATTGGGGAAACACAAATGGGTGTGCTTGGGGTGGGATCTCATTGAGGTAAGACCAATGTGAATAATGGAGCCAAAATCTCACAAAAAAAACGAGAAATTATACCAGCCCTCAAAAATTCCACTTGCCTGCTCGCATTTTGCGAGTGGGTTTTTCAGGGCTGGTAAATGTGGGGTGCCTGGGAGCGGGGGGGGGGGGAGCACCGCTGGCCTGGTTGATCAGAGTGCGGGGAACATCTTTCATTTCAATAGCTGTGTGTTCCCCACCGTGCGACGTCATATACAGCCTCTCCCCCTTGTCCAGGCACTTTGATAGATGATCTGTCTATCAAAGTGCCTGGACAAGGGGGAGGGACTGTATATGATGGCACGCGGCAGGGAACACACAGCTATTGAAATGAAAGCGGTTATGTTCCCCGCACTCTAATCAACCAGGTGGCAGAGGCTCTCCTCTCTCTTCCCCTACACAGGTAGGCTGCACTGGCAGGCACTGGTGGGCACTGGCGGGCACAGGCTGCACTGGGGACACAGGCTGGCTGCATTGGTGGACATGGGCAGGCTGCATTGGTGGACATGGGCAAGCTGCATTGGTGGACATGGGCAGGCTGCATTTTTGGGCACGGATAAAGTTGCTGGTAAAATTTATTTTTTATAACTTAATTCTACATAAAACATTTAAGCGTCATTTCATGTGATAATTTATGAGGGTGTGTTTAGGGGCAGGATTAGGGGCGGGGCATGGTAGTGCTTGGGCGGAGAAACTAGTGGCGAGTAACCCTTGGGGCCTGGCTAGTAGCTCAGGACTTGAAATTTTGAGCCCTGCATTATACTATATCGGAAAAGATAGGTTATGAAGGAGACACTATGATCAAGAATAGGATAAATTGGATAGAATAAGAAATAAGACAGGATAACATTTAGAATAGATATTTTAGGATGGGAAAGTAACGAAAGTAAGGACCCGAAAGTAACAAATGGAAGGAAATTAATTTCGAATGAATTCGTTATGTTATGACAATTTCATCCATCTCAATCACAATAAGTAAAAATCATCTTATTTCACCTTTATACTTTACTGTATTTATTGCAATATGTTTCCATGTCATATGTAGTGCATCTTTTATAATAACGAAAAATGTTAATGCAAAAACTACCGCACCACTTTTGCCCGAATAAAACAAATGAATCTGAATTAATACATATTCATTTTTTTTTTTAATTCTATAATTTATTTTTCAGCATTTTTTAACATAGAAACAAACATAATTCAATTGCATGTGTGTCTCAAAGTATATCTTTAACATATATCCATTCTGCTTTATGCAAGTATATAGAATCTTAAAATTTCTTATTTCTTATACTTTATATATTACCGCATGTGAATACGTTTTACCTTCACGTCATTCCTATATTCAACTATAACAAAAAAAAGAGAAAGAAAAAAAAGCAAACATCTCCCCTCCCTTTTATTTATCCCGCCTGCTCACCCTCCGCAAGTGCACAGCCGTATTCCCTAGTACTGAAAAAAAGAGACCATTGTATCCATTTGTTGTTAAATTTCTCCTCTTTACCTAGCATAATTGCGGTGGCTTTTTCCATAGCATATATGTCGGATATTTTTTTAAGCCACAGCAAGATCGAGGGGGGTGATTCCTGCTTCCAAAGAGCTGGGATGCAGGCTTTAGCTGTGTTCAGGAAGTCAGCAATCATTGAGTTTCTATACCTGCGCTTTGGAAGATCTGAGGTGAAGAAGATATCCAGCCGGGTCAGATCCCAAATCATGCTCAGTTAGTTACCTCTTACTCTAGACCAGAAATTCTCTAATTTTCGACAAGACCAAAAAATATGCAGCATGTTGCCCTCTGCCTCGCCACAGCACCAGCACATATTTGTCTTTTCCGGATATAATTTTTGCAGTGATGATGGAACTTTATACCACCGTGTAAGAATTTTATAGAACAACTCTTGGTATTTACTAGCTGTTGAGGAGTAGTGGGCAAAACGGATAATATAGTTCCGTTGCTCTTTTGAAAATATGGTTTCCAAGTCTCTTTCCCACTTTAAAAGAAATCTGGGAACATAGCCCACAGGCGGATCTATTAACAATTTGTATACCTCGGATACCCCGTGGGCAGAAGGAGTTTCTATCAGACATAGATTTTCCATTGGTGTATTTAAACGGTCTGATCTTTCCCCACGGAGGAGGGAGCTCAAAAACTGTGTAAGCTATTGCATCCGCCATGCATCCAATGGTGGGTTAAACAGCAACTGTATTTCCGCCCTGGTCTTCAGCCTTGACTCTTCAAGAAAATTGCCTAGGCAGAATTTACCTTGTCTTAGGGTTCGTTTAAAATGGCTATCTGTATACCCTGGGGGGAATGCCGGATTTCCCAATACTGGGTAGAGCCGAGTGATTTGGTGGTGTTTTCCTGATCCCATCACTACCGCAGGCAGCTACATTATTTTAACGGTAGTGTAGTGCGTCTTCTTCACAGTGGTCAGCTAAAGCTACCTGTAGAAGGTTGGTGGTATTTTCCTGATCCTATGACTACCGCAGGCAGCTACATTATTTTAACGTTAGTGTAGTGCGTCCTCTCTACAGTGTTCAGCTAAAGCTACCTGTAGAAGGTTGGTGGTGTTTTCCTGATCCTATCACTATTGCAGGCAGCTACATTATTTTAAAATTAGTGTAGTGCGTCCTCTTCACAGTGTTCAGCTAAAGCTACCTGTAGAAGGTTGGTGGTGTTTTCCTGATCCTATCACTACCGCAGGCAGCTACATTATTTACACGTTAGTGTAGTGCGACCTCTGCACAGTGTTCAACTAAAGCTACAAGTTAGTGTAGTGCGACCTCTGCACAGTGTTCAGCTAAAGCTACAAGTTAGTGTAGTGCACAGTGTTCAGCTAAAGCTACAAGTTAGTGTAGTGCGTCCTCCTCACAGTGTTCAGCTAAAGCTATAAGTTAGTGTAGTGCGTCCTCCTCACAGTGTTCAGCTAAAGCTACAAGTTAGTGTAGTGCGACCTCTGAACAGTGTTCAGCTAAAGCTACAAGTTAGTGTAGTGCACAGTGTTCAGCTAAAGCTACAAGTTAGTGTAATGCGACCTCTGCACAGTGTTCAGCTAAAGCTACCTGTAGAAGGTTGGTGGTGTTTTCCTGATCCTATCACTACCGCAGGCAGCTACATTATTTTAACGTTAGTGTAGTGCGTCCTCTTCACAGTGTTCAGCTAAAGCTACCTTAGAAGATTGGTGGTGTTTTCCTGAACCTATGACTACCGCAGGCAGCTACATTATTTTAACGTTAGTGTAGTGCGTCCTCTTCACAGTGTTCAGCTAAAGCTATCTGTAGAAGGTTGGTGGTGTTTTCCTGATCCTATCACTGCCACAGGCAGCTACATTATTTACATGTTAGTGTAGTGCGACCTCTGCACAGTGTTCAGCTAAAGCTACCTTAGAAGATTGGTGGTGTTTTCCTGATCCTATCACTTACGCAGGCAGCTACATTATTTACACGTTAGTGTAGTGCGACCTCTGCACAGTGTTCAGCTAAAGCTACCTGTAGAAGGTTGGTGGTGTTTTCCTGATCCTATCACTACCGCAGGCAGCTTCATTATTTACACGTTAGTGTAGTGCGTCCTCCTCACAGTGTTCAACTAAAGCTACAAGTTAGTGTAGTGTGACCTCTGCACAGTGTTCAGCTAAAGCTACAAGTTAGTGTAGTGCGTCCTCCTCACAGTGTTCAGCTAAAGCTACAAGTTATTGTAGTTCGACCTCTGCACAGTGTTCAGCTATAGCTACAAGTTAATGTAGTGCGTCCTCCTCACAGTGTTCAGCTAAAGCTACAAGTTAGTGTAGTGCGTCCTTTGCACAGTGTTCAGCTAAAGCTACAAGTTAGTGTAATGCGACCTCTGCACAGTATTCAGCTAAAGCTACAAGTTAGTGTAGTGCGTCCTCCTCACAGTGTTCAGCTAAAGCTACAAGTTAGTGTAGTGCGTCCTTCGAACAGTGTTCAGCTAAAGCTACAAGTTAGTGTAGTGCGACCTCTGCACAGTGTTCAGCTAAAGCTACCTGTAGAAGGTTGGTGGTGTTTTCCTGATCCTATCACTACAGCAGGCAGCTACATTATTTTAACGTTAGTGTAGTGCGTCCTCTTCACAGTGTTCAGCTAAAGCTACCTGTAGAAGGTTGGTGGTGTTTTCCTGATCCTATGACTACCGCAGGCAGCTACATTATTTTAACGTTAGTGTAGTGCATCCTCTTCAGTGTTCAGCTAAAGCTACCTGTAGAAGGTTGGTGGTGTTTTCCTGATCCTATCACTACCACAGGCAGCTACATTATTTTAACGTTAGTGTAGTGCGTCCTCTTCACAGTGTTCAGCTAAAGCTATCTGTAGAAGGTTGGTGGTGTTTTCCTGATCCTATCACTACCGCAGGCAGCTACATTATTTACACGTTAGTGTAGTGCAACCTCTGCACAGTGTTCAGCTAAAGCTACCTGTAGAAGGTTGGTGGTGTTTTCCTGATCCTATCACTACTGCAGGCAGCTACATTATTTACACATTAGTGTAGTGCGACCTCTGCACAGTGTTCAGCTAAAGCTACCTGTAGAAGGTTAGTGGTGTTTTCCTGATGCTATCACTACCACAGGCAGCTACATTATTTTAACGTTAGTGTAGTGCGTCCTCTGCACAGTGTTCGGCTAAAGCTATCTGTAGAAGGTTGGTGGTGTTTTCCTGATCCTATCACTACCGCAGGCAGCTACATTATTTACACGTTAGTGTAGTGCAACCTCTGCACAGTGTTCAGCTAAAGCTACCTGTAGAAGGTTGGTGGTGTTTTCCTGATCCTATCACTACTGCAGGCAGCTACATTATTTACACATTAGTGTAGTGCGACCTCTGCACAGTGTTCAGCTAAAGCTACCTGTAGAAGGTTAGTGGTGTTTTCCTGATGCTATCACTACCACAGGCAGCTACATTATTTTAACGTTAGTGTAGTGCGTCCTCTGCACAGTGTTCGGCTAAAGCTATCTGTAGAAGGTTGGTGGTGTTTTCCTGATCCTATCACTACCACAGGCAGCTACATTATTTTAACGTTGGTGTAGTGCATCCTCTGCACAGTGGTCATCTAAAGCTACAAGTTAGTGTAGTGCGACCTCTGCACAGTGTTCATCAAAAGCAACCTGTAGAAGATTGGTGGTGTTCTCATACTACAGGCAGGCAGTTGATTTTGCTAGCTGCAGTATCAGTGTATATATATTGTAAAGTTTGGGGAACCAGCTAGATCGCAGGACACAGGCTTTTCACTCAAAAGGAGATTTATTGAACTTAAATAGCTTTACAGCAGCAAAACAAAAGAAAAAGGTTTCAGTCTCACCGACTTGCAAAGTCCAGAATTGCTATTGCAGTTAAGCAGTCCTTAGTTTCTGTTGCAGGTAGATTCCCCTAGCAAGAGGCTTCCAGGCAGGACACTGCTGTTCACTATTGCTGCACACCAAAAAACACCATCCACCATCCACATTCTCCTCTACACTCCTCCACACCCTCTCTAACTTCCTGTCTTGTTTTAAACCCACTTCCTCTGACAGGTGAGTTAACCCTTTTTTGTTCCCTTAAAGGGAGCACAGTCCAAACAGAGGGGAAACATAGTGTCCTTACAGGACCCAGCCACGGCGTCCTGTACATATCCCCCCCCTGTGCCCCAACGCCATGGAGGTGGAGGCAACAGTGGAGCTCAAACAATGGACTCGGGAGAGGGCATCTGCATTTTGATGCAGTCTCTCGGGCCTATGCTCCACTACAAATTTAAATTCCTGGAGTGCCAGGAACCACCGAGTAACCCTGGCATTATTCCCTTTACCCTGTCTCAACCATGTTAAAGGGGCATGGTCAAAAATCAGCCTAAACTTCCTCCCCAAAAGGTAATATCTGAGGGACTCTAGAGCTCACTTAATGGCCAGACACTCTCGTTCAATTATAGCGTAGTTTTTCTCCGCTGGTGTTAACTTCCTACTGAGGAAGACTACTGGGTGCTCCTCTCCATGAACAACCTGAGACAACACTGCTCCCAATCCTACATCGGAAGCATCAGTTTGGACCACAAACTCTTTTGAAAAATTGGGTGCTAAAGGACAGGGTGTTGGCACAGTGCCGACTTGAGCTCCAAAAAGGCCTTCTCAGCGTCTGCATTCCACTCCACCATGACCGATTTCCGACCCTTAGTCGGATCGGTCAATGGAGCCGCCAACGTGGCAAAGTTGGGTACAAACCTCCTGTAGTATCCCACCATGCCCAAGAATGCACGTACCTGCTTTTTTGTGAGGGGACGGGGCCAACTCTGTATAGCCTCTACCTTGCTGACCTGAGGTTTCACCACCCCTCTACCCACGATATAGCCCAGGTATTTCACCTCCTCCATTCCCAAAGCACATTTTTCAGGGTTTATTGTAAACCCCTCCTTCCAAAGAGAGTCCAGCACTGCCTGGACTTTGGGCAAATGTGATTCCCAGTCTCTGCTAAAAATGACTATGTCGTCCAAGCACACTGAGGCATACTTCCGGTGAGGTCGTAAAATCCTATCCATTGCTCGCTGGAATGTGGCTGGAGCAGTTTGCAATCCAAAAGGCATCCTTTTGTACTGAAAACTCCCCTCTGGGGTAGAAAAAGCAGTTTTCTCCCTAGCAGCCTTAGTCAACGGGATTTGCCAATATCCCTTGGTAAGGTCTAACGTAGTGATAAACCTGGCTGGACCTAGTCTCTCAATAAGCTCATCTACCCGGGGCATGGGGTAGGCATAAAACCGTGAAACTTCATTAAGTTTCCGGAAATCATTGCAGAACCGCAGAGTCCCATTGGGCTTCGGTACCAACACAATCGGGCTCGACCACTCACTCTGCGATTCTTCAATAATCTCCAGGTCTAACATCTTCTTCACTTCCTCTGAAACAGCCTTCCTTTGGGCCTCTGGGATGCGGTAGGGCCGGACAAAAACTTTGACTCCTGGTTCCGTGATGATATCATGCTCTATGGTACTCGTGAGCCCTGGCAAGTCTGAAAATGTTTCTTTATTTCTCTGCAAGAACTCCTTTGCCTGCTGACTTTGGGTTTTAGACAGGGTATTTGCTACTTGGACACTCTCCACCCCAACCCGAGGCTCCAATCTTGCACTAGCCAGGGAGGTCACTGGTTCCCTCTCTGTCCAGGGCTTTAACAAGTTTACATGATATATTTGATACGGTTTCCTCTTACCCAGTTGGTGGACTTTATAATTCACCTCTCCCACTTTTTCTACAACTTCAAAGGGGCCTTGCCACCTGGCTAAGAATTTACTTTCCACAGTGGGAATCAACACCGCTACTCGATGCCCCACTTGGAAATTCCTTATTTTAGCAGCCCTATTATAGACTCGTCGTTGAGCCTCCTGGGCTTTTTGTAAATGTTCCTTGACTAGTGGCAACACAGTTCGGATCCTCTCCTGCATTTGGGAAACATATTCAAGAACACTCTTATGCTGACTAGGTTCACTTTCCCATTCCTCTTTAACAAAATCCAGTAGTCCGCGAGGTCTCCGCTCATATACCAACTCAAAGGGCGAAAACCCAGTGGAGGCCTGGGGCACTTCCCGGATAGCAAACAGGAGAGCTGGTAACAGACAGTCCCAGTCTTTCCCATCCCTTTGTACAACTCTCTTAAGCATAGATTTAAGGGGTAAAGCGTTCTACTAACCCATCCGTTTGGGGATGGTAGACCGATGTGCGCAGCTGTTTAATCCGGAAGAGCTTGGACACGTCGGCCATAACCCTCGACATAAACGGGGTGCCCTGGTCCGTTAGTATTTCCTTGGGAAAACCAGTCCGTGTAAACAACTGGAATAATTCCCGGGCAATAGCCTTAGAGGAGGTATTCCGCAGGGGTAGCGCCTCAGGATATCGGGTGGCATAGTCGAGAATCACCAGTATGTAGGAGTGACCTCGGGCCGACTTCACCAAGGGACCCACTATATCCATGGCTATCCTTTCAAATGGGACCTCAATTATGGGCAGAGGGACCAAAGGATTCCGGAAGTGGGTCACTGGAGCGGTCAACTGACAGGTGGGACAAGAGGTACAGTATCTCCTTACCTCTGCTTTCAGACCTGGCCAGTAAAACCGGTCGGTGATCCGTGCCTCCGTCTTTTCAACTCCCAGGTGTCCCCCTAAAACATCATCATGGGCCAGGTCCAGGACCTTGCGTCTATACTGTTGGGGTACCAATAATTGCTCTACCACATTTTCTCTCACTTTGGTAACCCGATAAAGCAATTCATTACATATTGCAAAGTGTGGCCACCGCTCATTCGCACCTGGCTCTTGGGGAACCCCATTTATTACTACCACCCGTTCCCGTGCATGGGCCAAAGTGGGGTCCTGCATCTGGGCAGTACCACATGCCCCCTGCGGAACACCCAAATCCGGCAGGGCAGGGGTAACAGCCACTTCCTCATCCTCTTCCCCCAGCATTACCTGAAGTGGGGAAGGTTCCCCCCCCTCTTCAGTGTTCAGGTAGGTCTGTGAACCACACATTTTGACACCCTTAATAACATCAGCACTACTTGCATCACCATTAACCAAATCATTAGCATTTTCAAGAACATTCGGCATTTCAGGGTTATTTCTCTCAACCGCAGGAACAGAGGGACTAGTTTCTCCCCAGTCTCTGGACCGTTCAGGTAGTTCTCCTTGTCCTCACAGTTTTGCAAATAATGGACAGTCTCGTCCTATGATAACATCATGTACCAAGTTCTTTACCACCCCCACCTCTTGAGTACCAGCGCCACATGCTGTGGAGATGGTCACCGAGATGAGAGGGTACTCTCTAGTGTCCCCGTGAATGCACACCACCCGTAAAGTTTTTCTTACCGGACCGATCTTCCCAATTACTCTAGGATGGACCAGGGTTACCATGCTTCCAGAGTCCAGCAAAGCCCGGGCAGGGAGGTGGTTCACTTGGACTTCACACTCGAATTTTTCTTCTACAAGATCGATATGTGTTGTACATGCTTTATGGGCATAAAAAGACCCCCTCCGAAGAACCCCGCATTCCATGGGCTCCTCTTGCAGTGGGCAGTGGGCCCGGGTATGGCCCCAGGAGTGACATCGCCAACATTGTACATCCCCACCTCTCCGAACAGGAACAGATCGCTGAGAAGGTATCGGGAGTGACTCTTGACCTTCCGGGGTGTTGGTTCCAGGGCTCCGGGGAACGTCCTTTCGAAGGGCAGCAGTCGAACGAATATGCCGTGGCAGACTGGGTCCTTGGCGCTTGGTAGGGCCAAGCAGATCCTCCACCACTGTGTATCGTTCCACCATCTCGACAAGGAGGTTCACTGTTTTGGGGTCTCCATGGCTGACCCACCGTTGAAGGTCGTCTGGCAGCGACCTTAGGTATTGGTCCAGCACGACCCGCTCCACGATTTGGAGGCCAGACAACATTTCGGGCTGCAGCCATTTTTTTACCAGTTGCACCAGGTCATGCATTTGAGACCGTGGTGGACGATCTGGACGATACTTCCATTGGTGCACTCGTTGGGCCCGAACAGCTGTAGTTACCCCCAAACGAGCCAGTATTTCTGCCTTTAATGTTTGATAGTCTTTAGCGTGATCTAGTGGCAGGTCGAAGTAGGCTTTTTGAGGATCTCCGGTTAGGAAAGGAGCAATTAGGCTGGCCCACTGGTCCTGGGGCCATCCTTCTCTCTCTGCCGTCCTCTCAAATGTAGCAAGAAATGCCTCTACATCATCACTCAGGAACAATTTCTGCAAAAAATGGCTTGCCCTCACGGTCACCTGGTTGCCAGGGGCAACAGCCGCTTGCTCACGGCCCTGAGAAAGCTGCTGCACTACTTCTTTTAAGGCAGTCACTTGAGCCTGCATAACCTCTTGCTGGGTCGCTTGCTGGGCTGCCAACTGCGCCACCAACAGGCGAGTGTTTTCTTGCTGTACCTCCAGCTGGGTTGTTAAGCGCTGATTAGCTTCCTCATGGTGAGTCTGCGCTTGTATATTAGCCAAGGACAGCTGTTTAATTAGCTCCTCCATTGCTTCAGCTTTCAGGGTTTGTGCGGCTTTAACCCAGGACATAAATCCACTGTACTGTCCCTTTAAATGTCAGTTTTAAGTCCAATACACAAAAAAAAAAAAACAGCAAGAAAAATGCCTGTTACTCTGTCCTGCCCGCATTCGAGCACCACTTGTAAAGTTTGGGGAACCAGCTAGATCGCAGGACACAGGCTTTTCACTCAAAAGGAGATTTATTGAACTTAAATAGCTTTACAGCAGCAAAACAAAAGAAAAAGGTTTCAGTCTCACCGACTTGCAAAGTCCAGAATTGCTATTGCAGTTAAGCAGTCCTTAGTTTCTGTTGCAGGTAGATTCCCCTAGCAAGAGGCTTCCAGGCTGGACACTGCTGTTCACTATTGCTGCACACCAAAAAACACCATCCACCATCCACCATCCACCATCCACCATCCACATTCTCCTCTACACTCCTCCACACCCTCTCTAACTTCCTGTCTTGTTTTAAACCCACTTCCTCTGACAGGTGAGTTAACCCTTTTTTGTTCCCTTAAAGGGAGCACAGTCCAAACAGAGGGGAAACATAGGGTCCTTCCAGGACCCAGCCACGGCGTCCTGTACAATATATATATATATATATATATATATATATAGATATATATATATATATATATATATATATATATATATCTATATATATATATATATATATATATATCCCAGCTTAGTGCAGCTACATCTCACTGCGGGCCATTAGTATGTCTGGAAGGCCAACAAGGAAAGGCAGACAGTCACAAGCCAATAAAAGAGGGCAAGCAGGCTCTGTGTCTAGAGGCAACAGTGCTGGTCGTGGAGATGGTGCATCCTCATCAGCACATGGTCGTGGGACACACTTGGCTTTTTTTTTGGCAGCTGGCCGTGTTGAGCTGCAACATGTGGAAGATTTGGTCGAGTGGATGACCAAGCTGTCCTCATCCTCCTCATCCTCTCTCACCCATGCTCAGGGTACTTTGTCTAGCAAAGCAGCTGCCAACGCAGCCTCTTCCCTCGGCTCAAAGGCATCAGTGACTCCTTCCGTAGCCCCACCATGTCCTCCTGAGGAGTCCCTTGAACTGTTTGAGCACAGTGTTGGGTACATGCTCCAGGAGGATGCCCAGCGTTTAGAAGGCTCTTATGATAATACTCAGCTAGATGAAGGCAGTAACGTGAGCACGGACAGAGGGGGTGCCCAAGAAGGACAGCAATCTGGCAGTCATGCTCTCCCTGCTGCAGCATACTGCCAGGTTTGCTCCAGTGATGAGGAGGGAGGGGATGATGAGGTCACTGACTCAACGTGGGTGCCTGATAGGAGAGAGGAGGAGGAGGAGGAGGAGGAGGGGGCACATCATCAACGAGGCAGGATGCCCTCCAGGGGCCAGCCTAAGGGCAGCACACTGACTGCATCACACTGCAAAGCTCCGCATGTGCAGGGCGCTACTGTCTCTGCGCGTTATTGCAAAAGTTTTTTGGTGTGGGCCTTTTTTGAGACGAGTGCATCAGATCGCACCGCTGCTATTTGCAACATATGTCTCAAGTGTATCTCGCGTGGCCAAAACATATCCCGCTTGGGCACCACATGTTTGACCAAACATATGTTGACCTGCCATGCAGTTAGTTGGCAAGCGTATCTAAAAGACCCACACCAAAGAACAAAGAGGACCTCTCCTTGCTCCTCATCAGCTGAGATCTCCAACCCCACTATACTTTCAGTCCTCTCTGAGACCTGCACTGAGAGGAATGAAGGTGTAGAATTAGGTGTGTCACAGCCAAGTACTTGTGGGCAATCTGCTTTCGGTACACCGACGTCAGATTGTACCAGGCAAATTTCCCTGCCCCAGCTGCTGCACCGCTGAAAGAAGTTCGTTCCCAGCCATCCACATGCCCAGCGGTTGAATGCTAGCCTGGCAAAATTGCTACCACTTCAACTGCTACCTTTTCAGTTGGTAGACTCTGCCCCCTTCCGTGAGTTTGTGGAATGTGCGGTTCCTCAGTGGCAGGTACCCAAATGTCACTTTTTCTCATGGAAGGCAATTCCGGCTCTCTACCGGCATGTGGAAGGCAATGTCCATGCCTCGCTGGACAGGGCGGTCAGCAGTAAGGTGCATATTACTGCTGACTTATGGTCCAGCAGGCATGGACAGGGACTTTACCTAAGTTTCACGGCGCTTTGGGTGACTCTGCTGGCAGCTGGGAAGGATGCAGGACAAGGTGCAGTAGTGTTGGAGGTTGTTCCGCCACCACGCCTCCAAAATGCCACTATTAATGATTCTGACACACCTCTCTCCTCCACCCCTCCTCTTCTTCTTCCTCCATGGCCTCTTCCTGTGCTTTGTCCTCAGAACCAGCGGTGCTCCATAGGTGTTAAAGAGGCTACTCAAGTATGCAGGCCAAAAGATGCCATGCGGTGCTTGAGCTGGTGTGCTTGGGGGACAGGAGCCACACTGGGGCAGAGGTTCTCTCAGCTCTGCAGGGGCAGGTTCTGAGGTGGTTGACGCCACGCCAACTTAAGGCAGGAATGGTGGTTTGCGACAATGGCACCAACCTCCTCTCCGCCCTCCGACAGGGATAAATGACCCATGTGCCCTGTTTGGCTCACGTCCTTAACTTGGTGGTGCAGCAGTTCTTGGGCAGGTACCCGGGCTTACAGAATGTCCTGAGGCAGGCCAGGAAACTCTGTGTGCATTTCCGCCGGTCATATAATGCTAGTGCTCGGCTGGCTGACCTCCAAAAGGAATTTAACCTGCCCAAGAACCGCCTAATCTGTGACATGCCCACCAGGTGGAACTCAACGTTGGCCATGCTGCAGCGGCTGCACACGCAGCAGAGGGCCATCAATGAGTACCTGTGCGACTATGGCACCAGGACAGGGTCAGGGGAGCTTGTTTTTTTTCCCCACGCCAGTGGGCCATGATCAGGGATGCATGCACGGTCCTGTCACCATTTGAGGAGGCCACGAGGATGGTGAGCAGTGACAGTGCATGCATCAGTGACACTGTCCCCCTTGTCCACCTGTTGGAGCACATGCTGCGTGGAATAATGGACAGGGCAATTGAGGCAGAACAGAGGCAGCTCTCAAGGCCCCCTTTATCCAGACAGTGTTCCTGCGTGCCCACCGATCACACAGGAAGAGGAGGAGGAGGATTGTGTCAGTATGGAGGTGGAGCCTGGCACTCAGCATTAGCGGCAGTCTTTAAGGGATCATTTACAGTCCCAAGAAACACATGGACTTGTACGTGGCTGGGAGGAGGTGGCTGCGGATCATGTCGTCCTTAGTGACCCAGAGGACTCCGGAACGAATGCCTCAGCAAACCTACGCTGCATGTCCTCCCTGATCCTGCAAAGCCTGCGGAAGGATCCTCGTATTCGTGGTATCAAGGAGGGGGATCGTTACTGGCTGGCAACCCTCCTTGATCCACGTTACAAGGGTAAGGTTGCAGACCTTATCTTGCCGTCGCAGAGGGAGCAGAGGATGAAACATCTTCGGGAGGCCTTGCAGGAAGTTCTGTGCAACGTGTTCTCAGAGACTGGGAGGTTACAAACTCCTGTTTCTGGACAACGTGTTGCTGAGGCTTCGGTCAGTCAAAGAAGGAGCGGTGGAGAAGGTGGCTGTCTGACCGATGCTTTCAGACAATTTTTTAGTCTGCAGCCCCAAGGTATGATCGGTTCCAGCAACCATCGTCAGCGTCTGTTTTACATGGTGCAGGAATACCTAGGGGCAAGATCTGACTTGGACACCTTTCCCACCGAAAATCCTCTGGGTTACTGGGTCTTGAGGATGGATCACTGGCCAGAGCTTGCACACTATGCAATTGAGCTACTGGCCTGTCCTGCATCCAGCGTTCTTTCGGAAAAGCACATTCAGTGCTGCTGGAGGCTTTGTAACCAATCACAGGGTGCGTCTGTCCACCGACTCGGTCAATCGACTGACCTTCATAAAAATGAATCAGTCTTGGATCACCGCCAGCTACCAAGCACCTGATGCTGATGTAACCGAATAAATATTTTGAAATGTCAGATCCCTTCAGAGACTGCCTATGCTGATGTTGAGTGACTATCCTGTTATACTGAGTAATTATCCTCTTCCTCCTCAATGATCATGCTGATAGCTTGTAAGAACATTTTTGGTTCTGGGCGCCGCCAGTCCCACCACCAGTGCCTAAGGCCCAATTGTTCAGCCCCTGTTTAACAGGGGCATGTAATTACAATTTTTCACACAATTCTTTGCAGCAGGGCTAATTCCTGCGCTCCAACTAGAGTATCTGTGAGGGGTTGCAGTGTTGTGGCGCCAGCACCAGTGCCTAAGGCCCAATTTTTCAGCCCCTGTTCAACAGGGACATGTAATTAGAATTATTGATCTAATATTTCACAGCAGGGCCCGTTTCTGCGCCCACCAAGAGTACCTGTGAGGACTTATAGTGTTGTGGCACCAGCACCACCACCACCAAAGGCCCAATTTTTCTGCCCCTGTTCAATAGGGGAATGTAATTACAATTCTTGATCTAATATTTCACAGCAGGGCCCTGTGAGGGCTTACAGTGTTGTGGCCACAACAACATCTAAGGCCCAAATTTCTGCTGAGTATATAGGGCAGGCCCCTACTTTCAAACATCCAACTTACAAACGACTCCTACTTGCAAACGGAAGGAGACAACAGGAAGTGAGATGAAATCTACCCCTAGGAAGGGAAATTCTCTCCTGTAAGAGTTAATATGGGAAAAACTTTTCTCCTTTCCACTGATGCTTTATCATCAATCCTTGTTTCACAAAAAAACCCAAATTTCCAAAAAACATTTGTCATTGGGACAAAAAGTGAGGTGAAATCTTCTGAAGAGGAGCACAGACAGCAAAACAAATGTCACAGGGGTGATAACCCTTCCCTAGGTTTTCCAAAAAGTGTAAAATAGATTTTTTGGCTGGAGCTAAACACATTAAAAATGTACCATTTCAAAATTACAAACAGATTCTACTTAACAACAAACCTACAGTCCCTATCTTGTTTGCACCGCTTGTATACTGCTGTTCAGAGTATATAGGGCCTGGGGGCCCCACACCTTTCCTTTTTTAATTTGGGTGTGGGGTTCCCCTTAATATCCATACAAGACCCAAAGGACCTGGTAATGGACTTGGGGGTACCCATGCCGTTTGTCTCACTGATTTTCATCCATATTGCCAGGACCCGACATTACATTAAAGCCGCAAGCAGTTTTAAATGACTTTTTTTTCCTTTAAAAATGACATTTTGTGCAGGGACTGTTCTAAGCACTGGAAACACACGCCACTTTACAGGCATACTATAGACACCCCCCAGGTATGATATTTAAAGGAATATTTCATTTTTTTTAAATTTTAAGCATCATTAAAATCACTGCTCCCGAAAAAAACGTCCGTTTTTAAAAGTTTTTTTTGCATTGATACATTTTGCATTGGATGTTCCCTGGGGCAGGACCCGGGTTTCCAAACCCTTTTTAGGACAATACCATGCAAATTAGCCTTTAAAATGAGCACTTTTGATTTCGAACGTTCGAGTTCCATAGACGTCAATGGGTTTCTAACGTTTGTGCGAATTTTTGGTCCGTTAGCAGGTTCTGGTGCGAACCTAACCGGGGGGGGGGGGGGGGGTCGGCTCATCCCTAGTCCTGAGTAGCATTTAAGTGGAATCTAGACCACCGGATCCCTAGAGGTCTAATCATCTTAACAAGGACAAAGAGGAAAAAGATAAAAAAAAATATTCTTGGAGTATATAACATAGCCATTCTCTTTCCTCTCCCCCCTCCCCCCCTCTGAATGAACTCCAATCACATATCAAAATCAGAAATCACACATCTAGTCCCCCTCCCCCAAACATCTCTGATAGCTGAGCGGGTGTTCGTAAAATAAAAGTTTGCTGTTTTTTGTAAATAGATAAATGGAACAGGAAATCCCATCTGTATGTGGTGCCTTCTTTGCGTAGCTTATCTATTAGAGGCCTCATAACGCTGCGCATTTGCAGGTTATATCGTGAAAGATCGGGTAAGATCTGTATCAATACGCTATTGAAGTCCATGGTACCCATTGACCAGGCCTTCCAAATAATCTCCTCTTTAATATTATAGAAATGAACCCTGCATAGGCTATCTCTAGGTTTACCATCTGCCCGAGGGGCCATGCCCTGGATCCAGTGGACTCTATCCAGCTCCAAGTCTGCTGTCGGATCTTTTCCTAGGATTTTATTTAATATGGCTTTTACAACAGGACGTAGCTCTTTTTCTGACCATGCTTCAGGTATACCCCGCAATCTCTGAGCACCTGTTGTAGGGTTACTGTGAAAAGGTCCATGTCGGACTTAGGAGATAGTGTTAATAAAAAAGCCCTTGTATCCAGATCTCCCAGCAGAACAGGTAGCCCGGGTAAAACAGGTGGCAAAACAGGTGGCCCAGGAGGAACATGTAATGTGGGTTGAGCAGGTTGTACTGTCCCACCCCCCGTGAGTCCGCTGTCTACTTGTCTACTGCCCACTTGTACTGCCTCTGCATTAGTCCCGTCATCCCGCCTAGCGGTCTGTTTATCAGTGCTAAAGTCTTGTGCTGAACCTCCCGGAGACTCCCGGGGAGAATCCCATGTGGGCTCACCTGTGAACATTGCCAGTTGGAGGTGCCTTCGGTGTCAGGTTGTGTATTAGTATGGAGGTGTTGCGCGGCTCAGAGACCACCGCTCAGCGAGCTCTGTATATCTGTATCTGTATCAGATGTGTTAATCTCGTATGACACTGCCGGTGTCTTGTCGAAAACTGTCCCCCATCCGATAGTGTCCGCCCTGTACTGCGCAGGCGCAGTACAGAGGACAAACGAGAGCCGAAAGTCTCCAAAGTTCAACAGCTGATCGTCAGCTGTACACGGCGCCTGCGCTTTTATTCTTACCCTGTGTCCAGGTTCATTCCCTACTATCCAAGTGGACATAGAGCAGCCATCACTAACAAGTGCCCAAGCGCCGTGTACAGCTGATGGTCAGCTGATCAACTTCGGACACTTTCGGCATCCCCTTCTCCTCCATACTGCGCAGGCGCTGCACCTGCAGGCGGCGGCTTCTATCGCGTCTCCTCCTCCTCTGCATCACGGCGGTCTCCGCTGTGCATCTCCTACATCCTCCTCCTAGGCGTCCAATAGGATTGTCTGTCCTATCAGCTAACGTCTCAGTCTCAGGACCTGCTTCCTGATTGGCCGGGAGGAGAATCAGTGTGAGAATAGCTAATGTTCATTCGCTATTCTCACACAAGAGGGTGTGCTCTAATCATATGCTTTTAAAACAAAACATTGGAATCCATGTGTCTGGTGCCCTGCATGTAGATTAGGGGGCTGGATGCATGGATGGGGGATGGCGCCCCTTATGGACAGGCCACCGCTGTCTGTCCTGTCCTCCCCCTCTTCTAGTCATCAAAGCTGTACTATAGCTTCCAGCAATGAAAAGAACTCTATGAATGGAGGAGAGGGACCTTGCATTTATCCCCCTGTCCGTTCATAGGGCTGGAGATATAGCTCAGCTCAAGCTGACATATTGCACATCTTTTGGGGCTGCTGAGTCCTTCAGACCTTCTGAGCTCAGGCCACCCCATCCCAAAGGAACCCAGGTTCTTCCTTCTCCGTCACAACAATCTTCTGTTTAGGCATACAAAAACTTGGTTGTAATATAATTGGTTAATGTAGCATGCTCATGTATCTCAGCATTATCAAACTCCTCTTGAATTATAATGTTAATGAAAACCTGTCTTACTGACTCATTATGACTATAAAACATGCTGAAATAACCACACCTATGGAGTCCTGCCCACCACACCCACCACATCCACTTTTTATTGTAGACCTTTCATTTCTAGAGTTAAGCGTTACTTATTAAAGCCCCATTATGGCTGGGGAGGAAAATAATTAATTATCAATTCCCAGAAATTTAAAATTTTTAAAAAGTGCAACACTCGCCCTATCTCTGGACCTGTCCCTTGCAAACTAACTTACCAATCTCCTCCTCTTCTAGTAGGTTTTGCCAGACCAGAGCATTAACGCCTAAATTTAGTTACATTGATTTTCCAATTAGCACAAAGGAGGGTTCATATATTGAATGAGATGTGTCCCTTGTGTTGGGTACTGCCCTCATAGTTGAAATCTCCAATCCTCTGCTCCCCCATACCCCTGTGCCCCATTGAAGCGTCAAAAATTGCATTCATCCCCCTATCCATTCATAGAGCTGGAGATATAGCTCAGCGCAAGCTGATGTATTGCACATCTTTTGGTCCTGAACAGACCTTCAGACCTTCTGGGCTCAGGCCACCCCATCTCAAAGGAACCCAGGTTCTTTCTTCTCCGTCACAGCAATCTTCCATGCATGGCATACAAAAACTTGGTTGTAATATACTGTACTTGGTTAATGTACCATGCTCATGTATACCAGCATTATCAAAATCCTCTTCTCCACCTTCCATTCTATTTAGATATGTTTATTGGTTTTGAGAATAAACATGAAAATACCAAGACAAGCTGGTAAATCATCTGCGCAGGAGCTAGATAGTGGGTAAACATTACAATTTGACTAATAAGGAACACAACCATTTTGGGATGACGTGGAAAAATGAAAACTGACAAAATGCCCTATACCCAAAATCTATGTACAGTCACCGGGGGAAGGCTCTTCTCCTGCAGCCCACCCCATGAACGGCAACAGCGTGCACAAGAGCAGAGAGGAACTAGAAAATAAGCTAGGAGGAAGAAGAGAAAAAAGCCCCAGAGAAGAGGGTCATAGACAAAGGAAGGGGGAAGAGAGAAGAAGGGGGTAACTCGGTAGCCCCAAAGTTGGCAATCATACAAGACCCAAACAGGTCAGTTGGAGTGAGGGGAACTCATAAGAGATCCATGGTTCCCAAACCTTCAGAAATTTGGCATGTGAATTATTCACAATAATGGACATTTGCTCATGAAGCATCATGGCGATCATGCGTGTTTTCGCTCCCTGGAAGTCTAGGTGCTGGGTCTTCCAGGCTTGACCTATGGTCCGTTTAGCTGCCATAAAAACATATGTGGCCAGATTCTGCTGCAATGTGTATAAACCAGGTATTGGGCAGTGTAGTAGGGCTAGCTTAGCGTCTGTACAGACCCAAAATCTATTCAACCATGGCTCTGTCCCACTGAAGATATTAAATTAATAAAAGATCTGACTAACTCCCTCAAAGGGACAAATTCCAAGTTTCAAGCCACATGGTTCTACCCGTTAGAATCCTCCTTCATGGAGGACTATAATTAGCTTCTTGCCAGCCTCACCCAATCTATCCCTGACCAGATACCTTCCCCATTACACACCAACTAATTGATACCCCTTTATTTCTGGATCATTCACATGCCTAAACACTCTTCCTTGCTATTCCCTTACTCTTCCCTGCCCTCACCTAAATTACCCCTCCTTTCCCTCCCCTCTCTTTCATTTACTTATTTTTCTTTTATCTCCTTTTTTTTTCTCTTTCATACCCAGGCCACAGACAGCCAGAACATGGTGTGTATAAGGCAGCAGTGTGATCCAGGAGGAGGGGGGGCAGAGGGCTGGAGCATTGTTTGTATAAGGCAGCAGTGTGATCCAGGAGGAGGGGGCAGAGAGACAGAGAATTGTGTGTATAAGGCAGCAGTGTGATCCAGGGAGAGGGGGGCAGAGAGCCACAACATTGTGTGTATAAGGCAGCAGTGTGTTCCATGGAGAGGGTACAGAGAGCCAGAGCATTGTATGTATAAGGCAGCAGTGTAATCCAGGGAGAGGGGGCAGAGAGACGGAGCATTGTGTGTATAAGGCAGCAATGTGATCCAGGGAGAGGGGGGCAGAGAGCCGGAACATTGTGTGTATAAGGCAGCAGTGTGATCCATGGAGAGGGTGCAGTGAGCCAGAGCATTGTATGTATAAGGCAGCAGTGTGATCCAGGGAAAGGGGGCAGAGAGCAGGAGCATTGTATGTATAAGGCAGCAGTGTGATCCACGGAGAGGGGGCAGAGAGCCGGAACATTGTGTGAAAAATTCATGTTAGTGGTCTGCAGTGTTGCCAAACGCCCATAGATTTACAGGCAGCCTGTAAATTTAAGCCCATTTTCGGGCTGCTAAATGTCTGTTACGAGCAACAGTGCCCGTACAAAAGATGGTAAGAAAAAACTGCGCTTTTAACTACAAAAATCAGGCTGCAACTCGGCATTATACGACACCGGACAAAAATGTAAAAAAGATGAAGCTGCGCTAACAATTGACCTGTGAGACACAAACCATTAGAGACTAAACCAATGCGCTCACAACTGGTAAACGGTTGATGTGCAAAGAAGTGTTTGGTAAAGGAACTGGTAAAAACCAGTATATCAATATGTAAAAAATGGAAAATACTCAGTGAGCAAATAAAGCAGATACAAAAAAATTGAAATCACAAAAAACACAGAGCATCTGCAAAGAAAAATTATTAGAGCCCAATCATGTGATAATGTGAGTGATAGCAAATACTGGTAAACAGAAGTGGCAATAATGGAAGATAATCAAACAAGTGAATAATGATTATAAAAATTATGTAACAAACAATGAGTCCATATAGCATGTACTAACTGATGAAAAAAGAAAAAAATTAAGAAAAAGTCCACGCATCGTGTATATGTGGCTTGTTCACGATTACATAAATTCCAGACACCCCAGAAACTGTGAAGAAATAGGAAAGTGCCTCCACCTAAGCACACGCTGCCGCTTACCAGAACAATATGGTCCCTGATTACAGGGGTAATAAACAGTACCTCCGCGCAAGTGGTGTCAATAAAAAAATTAAGAAAAATTATAATAAAATTAGACCAATAAGGAATATCCGTGCAATAGCTGTACCAGAGTAGATCACCCGTGAATATTGCAATGTTTCAAAAAAACTCTGATCAAACCTTATTAGTGACAATAGACATCGAGTCGCTGTATACAAACTTACTTCAGTTAGACGTGTTGGAAGCAGTAAGGTGGGCCTTCACAAGCAAATCCACCATAAAACAATCACAAATAAAATTTTTGTTAGAAGGACTATCTATGGCCATGGGGAATAACTATTTCTGGGCGCTCAATGAGTACTACAACCAAATAGGTGGAGTAGCTATGGGAGTTCGATACGCTCCAAGTGCGGCAAATATCACGCTAAATAAATGGGAATCAGAAACCATTTATAACAACAGACCCCAATCACTTCTGTTGTATAAAAGATACATCGATGATGTTATCATTTTGTGGGAGGGAACGAAGGAAAGTTTTGTGGAATTCATGGAATATATGAATTACAATAGATACAACTTAAAATTCACAGCAGAATATAACTTGTCAACAGTGAATTACTTAGATCTAACACTTTTTAAACAAGGTTCCACTATTGGTACAAAAACTTTTTTTTAAAGAAACAGACCGTAACGCCTATGTCCCTACACACAGTTGCCACCACCCACAATGGATTGGGGCTGTACCCAAAGGGCAATATATGCGCATAAGGTGAAAATGCGAAAATGATACAGATTTTTTTGCACAAGCAGAAACTCTTACCACTAGATTTTTAGAAAAAGGCTACCCTGCCCATGTTTTGGACCAATTGGTTGTTCAGGTGTCAAACATGGACAGGCAAACCTTGCTGGTTCCCAAACCAAAAAAAGAATATAAAGACGAATGTGCGTTTATATCGGGTTTCCATCAACAATATAGAACAGTGGAAGGTATTTTTAAGAAATTTTGGCCAATCCTGTTGAAAGATAAAAATTTACAGTCCTCACTGCCAAACAAACCAAAATTCATTTATCGTAAGGCACCCACTCTTAGGGATCGATTAGCTCCTAATGTACCTGATCCACCTAGGAAACTACCTACGTTTCTGGATGGATCGGGATTTTATTTTTGCACTAGGTGCAACGCATGCAAAATAACAAGGAAACCGGGCTCCAGGAAAAAGAAGTCCCATTTTTATTCTGTAGTAACCCAGCAACAATTTAATATCAAACCCCTTATAACGTGTGATTCTGACCACGTGACGTATGTTTTAGAATGCCCATGTTCCCTACAGTACGTGGGCAGAACCACACTCCAACTTAAAGTAAGAATTAATGAACATCTTGCGAATATAAAAAATGGTTACCCCAACCATAGTGTCTCCAGACACTTTAAACTGTACCACAATAGTGATCCATCACTATGTACATTTTATGGGATTGATAAAATATCAAGGGATTGGAGGGGTACCCATATGAAAAGGGCAGTATCCAAAAACGAAACCTATTGGCTCTATAAGTTACAAAGTATGCAACCCTATGGGATGAATATAGATATAGACCTTAACTGTTTTCTAACCAATGACTAGCTTAAGACTGATTGGTATGTATCTATGAATGGAACTACTAATGGGGTCTACTTCTAACATTTTAATTGAATCCTAATTTGATATATTCCAATGTAACCTAATCATCCAGTTATTCAGGTTTCTGATGTCAAATGTATTTTATTTGCTAGATTCCCAATGGTTTAATGGTATTTTTCCAATTGAGGTGGATGTTTGTCCACAAGCACCTAATTTTATTAATTACTATTGATTGATTATGCAATTTGGTGCATTGTTAACGGAGACTGTGGCTGCTCAGAGTGACAGGGCAATTAGCTATATACATTCTCTCCCTCTCCAATAATTATGACAATTTACCTTAATTATCTTCATTGGTTGCAATTAAGATCTCTATGAATTAATTTTAATTACATTTTTTTTTCAATCCCACTGTCAATTCATATCTTAATATTCAATATAATTGTTAATACGAATACTCTCGTCTGTCTTGTAAACTGACCGATAGGGGTAGCACCCTAATGCACCGTGACTAAATAAGAGTTATTAACATTCCCCCAATTTTAGATAGTATCCGGACCATTATGACACGTGGCCACTAGAGGGAACTATTGTCTCCTGGTCAATCCGTGCTTAATGTTTGGCAAACAAACTTTATTGGTAAGGAGGCGGGGTTCTCTTACCAAGTCAATTTACCCGCCCTCATTCCCTATAAATACCTGTAACCTAGTGACCAATGTACGCTTCCCTGAAGACGTTCACAACTAAACGTACGTCGGAGCGGTACGTGGTCACGTGTCCTTTTCCTTCCTGACTTACCAACTTCTGGATCCTCTGGTTGACTATGCGTACTGGGTGGAACGCACGCCGCACATGATGTGATGCGATGGGTTTCTGACACCATTCACCCTGACATACGAGCAGTCCCAGTGTCGGGTAGGCACCGATCAATGTAAGCGGCCATTTGGCTATTTTTATTGCCTTTTTACATTTATTAAACGTTTTTACGCTATGGAGACTCCTTTTTGTTTCCTATAATTCCTATCCTGAATGAATGGGACGGGAGGGATCTATGCCCAAAGCACCACCCAGCCATCCAGTCTTTCATGTGAACAGGCACAATCCTGTACAAGCGCTAATGACTCTCTTTTTAGTTAAAGGAGTCATTGGTATCTGGTAAGCAGATATCTATTATTTCAAGGTGTATTTCTTCCTCTTTGGTGACGGAACCCTTATATCATCAACAAGAATTTGATGTATCTATGAAGAGTTTTGTTGTTTTCTTTGTTTTTGTTTTTTCACTATTTTTTTCACTATTTTTTATTGCTCTAATTTCTTCACTGGATTTGGACAATTAATTATCACGAATGTCAAATTTGAATTATTTTTTGCACTAAGGATGTTTTATTGTGAATGTCAATCATTACACATCTAATCATTTCTGCATTTAGCACAGCAACATATTGTGGTATATATATGTTTGACGCTGTTTTGCGTGTTTGCTTTCAAACTGTCTAGTAATTTAATAACACTTAATTTTTCGAAGTTTATAGCGCCCCCTATCTTATAATTATTCCTGATTGCAGGGGACCCAGAAGTGCAAATGGCTTATAACCCAGCCTGGGATCTCAGTGGTCTCCCATTTAGCAGCGATAATCCTCATCCGAATGGAACACGATGATTAAATCCCCATAGAATAAGAAAAGGAAATTCTTTTAGATACAACACAGGAAAATGCTTAGGCAATGTTGTCTGGGCTTTATTGTTGGTCTGCCACAAAATGAAGGATTAGCAACTTCTTGACTGGGATGCAAACCTGTATAGACAAAATCCTCCTTGTTTAACTGAAAGTGCCATGTCCACGGTTTTCTAATCTACTCTATCATTTGAATCGTTGTTCCAGGAGGGTGAGCTCCGGGGATCGGAGGGATGCTGATCGGGGACAGAGATGGAGAAGACGGGCTCTCCGGCACCCAGGTGGGCGGGTCACTTAGAGGAGCTCTCCCCAAGGCTCCCAGAGTGTGGGCGGAGAGAGGGCGGCAGAGATCTTCCTGCCCACAATTCACAGCGTTACTATCAGACGGGAGACTCCGTGATGGAGTAAAAAAGGCCATGAGCCGATCATTCAACTGCACATGCACCGCTCTGAAGCCGGCCGGGCTCGGGAACACGCTTGACCGGTCGGCGCATGTGCAGTAACGCAATGACGCCGCCTAGCACCAGTCTTGAATGGAAAATAGTGGCTGTGGGCTGCACTCGTTCTCAGTGCGGGGGTGCCTCCGAGTGAGTAGGGCTTCAGGACAGGGAATGTCCTGTCATGTCATGTCTGTAAGGGGGGCTCTGTTGAACAGTCATGTCCGCAGCCTCTGTCCACCTCCTGTGTCACGTCCGCAGCCTCTGTCCACCTCCTGTGTCATGTCCGCAGCCTCTGTCCACCTCCTGTGTCATGTCCGCAGCCTCTGTCCACATGGACTGTGACACAAGGAGCTCCTAGTAACGACACTGGGCATGCCTGCTGCAGAGGGTGGGAGTGATGAGTACAGGATGGACAGCACTTGTACCTTCCCATGGGGAGATACACTGATCAGCCATAACATTATGATCAGTGCCAGTCGTGTCACACAAGGCCACAGCCAAGGAGGAGGAGAGGACAGGCCAGTCAGTCACACATTGTGAGTGAGTCAGTGAGAGCCTGACTGAGGAAGATAAAAAGATGGCAGAGGAGGACTGGGGGTGAACTGGTGAAGCCGGGAAGGGGACAGAGGAGGACACTGATGTGCTGCCCTGTGGAGAGGTGAAAGGGGCACAGGAGGACACTGTCACACTGATGTGCCTGTGTACCGGAGGGGTGAAGGGGGCACAGAAAGATAGGAGGATACTGATGTGGAGAGTGATATGAAGGGATCAGAGGAGGAAACTACCATGTCCGCAGCCTCTGTCCACCTCCTGTGTCACGTCCTCAGCCTCTGTCCACCTCCTGTGTCATGTCCGCAGCCTCTGTCCACCTCCTGTGTCACGTCCGCAGCCTCTGTCCACCTCCTGTGTCATGTCCGCAGCCTCTGTCCACATTCTGTATCAGTCTGGAGAGGAGTCAAGAGTGGGAACACTGCCGGGATGGTGGTCACAGGAGGAGTCAGACATTTGTGAAGGGGGAGAATATGGATAAAACCCAAAGCTGCCAACTTGGTGCCATCTGAGTCCTGCACGATGCACTTGAGAGGAGGTCAGTGACAATGCCGCAAGGCCAGTCTGAGTGGAGGGTGGGTTGCTGATGTAAGGGGTAGTAAATACAATAATGTAAGGGGACACTGATACAAAGGTTCCCCCCTATATTAGTAACCCCCTTACCTTAGTGTATTCACTCTGCGGAAGGTGGTCTCTAGTCACCAGAGTGCCCCCACATCAGAGTTCCTGCCATTCCCCTTTATATTAGAGTCTGCAGGATTCCTCCCTTTCAGTGCAAGGGCAATGCTGCAGACCCTGATGCAAGTGGGAACTCTGATGTAAAGGGAATGCAGTGGACTCTGATATAAGTTGGTCTCTGTTCAACAGAGCCCCCCTTACAGAGTTCCCCCCTCAAATCATGATCTGCAGCATTCCCCCTTTACATAAGAGTTCCCTTTCACTGTAAGGGGGAATCCTGCAGACTCTGATTTAAGGAGGAATTCTGTGCTGGCTGGGTTATAGTAACCTGACCTTCATGTAAATGGAGAAATATGGTTTTTGACTTTTGTTTAGCTTAAACACATTGCTAATAGAACTAGCTACATGTTTATAATTTAAATATTGATATTTAGCTACACATTCCACCTTCACATGCCTAATCCCCCATTCTATCACATTGTCATTACACTCAGCGCATTCAATAACAGTAGTTCTAGCTACACATTCTACCCATACATGTCCTTTTTCTATTTTTTATTCTTTACAACAAAATCCTTTTTCTCCCCCCTTGCTTTCCCATAGATAATTTTATCCCAATGAATAATTTAGAAAATATCATTATGCCATCCCCTCTTTCCTGTTTATGCACACGGGGCTGCCCAGTTTAATAGTTTTAGACACCGCTGCAGACGCTGACATGCTAACACACAGCGTCCAGCACATAGCCTATGCCTCCAAGTGATAGACGTTTTTCTCCCCCAATCCCAGCCCGTCTTGGACTATAACACTTCCGACCAATCACAGGTCACGTTAGGCCTGAGGAAGGAGCGTAGCTCCGTAAACGCGTCGCCTATTCGCCACCCCTGCATAGACCCGGAAGTGCCTTCGCTCTCCCTGATCACACACAGTGCGTTCCAGCGGCCGGATCTGCCGTCTGTATATCAGCGCAGCCTGTCTCCACAGCGGAACGACATCGGAGGATGAGACCGGATCATACCCCTGGGACACTTGACACCACCTGTCCAACATTTACATGCCTGATTACATGTACCTTTGTGAGTACCTGTTTTTAAGATTCATTAAAATTCTTTTTTAAATACTGCACTTAGAGTGGCGCCCATGTTGTTCTTTTTCTACAGTTCCCTGAGGATTGCTTCTCCTTTACCAACAGGGCTGCCTTCTACAACTGCTTTTATTGGACTTAAACCCAGTTTCTTTTTGGACTTTCAACAGCCTATAGGTTGCTGTTTTTGATTACCTATATATTTGTATAGTCCCAGATTATTATTTTATTAATTGTACAGCAATTTATCGCCCCATTTACTCCCAACTGTTTACAATTAGATCTTCTGGGGGCCAAAACTGTTCTCTGATTATATTGAATGTAGCGCTCACATCTACATGTCCTATATTTACACTGTTTAGCACTGAAAATTGCCATTTTAGGTACTTTTTTGCAGTGTCATTAAAAAATGCGGCTCTGTCAGTAAATTTCATATTTTTTGTCAGTAAAAAAGTGGTGCTGTTTGTAAATTTTGGCATCCTGCCAGTAAATTTCACTTCAGGGGGTTGTCAACACTGGTAGTCTGCAAGATTTAAAATTGTGAGTTTAGTGGTCCTTGAGGTCCAAAAGGTTAGCGACCACTGCTCTAGCCCATGCCTTTGAGGGTTCACCTCTTATATCTAAGGACATAGTACCACAATGCTCACATTGCTAACACTGCTAATTTTGACCGGTTATCAATAAAATGTCTCGGCGCCACTAGGAATTATGTTGTAAAGTATAACCTGCATAATTGCTATCTCTATGACACACACACAATATAATGTTTCCTGATACCCCTTTGTACTTTTCCTAATTAAAAATAAAGAATGCATTAAAAAATTTATATAAATTTCGATATACAGTAAGTATAGAAAAGAATCGCACCCCTTTAAAATCACTTTTTGTTGCTTTGCAGCCTGAAATGAAGACAGACACAGTTTTTTTTGTTTTAAATTAATAGTAAATAGAGTGGGGTTGCGCAGCCTAAATCCAATACATGAAAATCAATAAAATATCATTAAATCAATAAAAAATGTTTACAATATATGTGCAAATATCACTTATAAAAAGTCCATATATATATACATATAGTGCTCCCAGCGTGCTGAATATCAAAACCGGCGCGGCACTGACACCCCCAGCACCCCCCCCCCCCGCGGCATGGCACTAACACCCCCAGCAAACCAGCCCACTACCCCCCGCGGCATGGCACTAACACCCCCAGCAACCCCACCATGGCATGGCACTAACACCCCCAGCAAACGCCCCTGCGGCGCGGCATTAACACCCCCATCAAACCCCCCCACCCGCTGTCTAGTTAGTGCTTACCCTAGATGTGGCCATTTTCCTGTCCCTGTCCTTAAAGGGGTTGTGAACCCTCATGGTTTTTACCTTAATGCATTAAGGTGAAAAACCTTCTGTAGTGCTGCAGCACCCATGAGCCCCCTTATACTTACCTGAGCCCTGTAATTCCCCTGTCTGGTGTCTCGTGTCCTGATTGGATAGATTGGATAGATTCAAATCAAATCCAATGACGCGGGTGCCGGGGGCGGCGCCGAGTCAGGCAATCTGTGTCTATGGAGCGCTTTTCCTAGGTGGTTTCCCGATGCGGGGAGGAGCCACCAGCGCCGATGTGGGACCCCAGAAGAGGAGGATCGGGGTCACACTGTGCAAAACAAACTGCACAGTGGAGGTAGGTATGACATTTTTTTTTTTTAAACAAGGGTTTAGTAACCCTTTAAACCCAGGGAAAGGTGCTCTGGTGTCCTCTCCTGGAGCAGCTTCCGCGGTGCATCACCTCTCTGCTCCTCCCGGCGTTAGGCATCCAATAGGATCGTTTTGGCCAATCGGGAAACAGGTTTCATACCTGCTTCCCGATTGACCAGGAGGAGGATCAGTGTTGCAACAGCGAATATTCATTTGCTCTTGCAACACACCTGGGTGGGCCCGGAGTGCATCCTCTGCGACCTGAGTCCACCCTATTTTGAAGCCTATTAGAACCTCTGGCTCTAATCAGGTGTTTGAAATAAACCCTGCCGCTGTAATTCATGCCCCCAGGTGAAAGGGGCCAGACGCATGAATAGGGGGTGGCCATGGCAGCCATGGATAGATTCATGGTATGCATGAATCTATCCATTGCATATAGGGGGGTGGCCTGGAGAGAGGGGGCGGCGCTCTGGCACCCCTAATGGATGGGCCGCCACTGCTCAGAACTCTCATCTCAGATAAAATATAGACACATCTTTGGATAATATATTGAATAAACTGGTATGCTGCTCCCCCGCTCTCCTCCTCCAATTGGTACAAATCCCAGGGTTATTCAGGTAATGGTCCTTTAAGACACCTGCAGTCCTTATAAATCTCCAATGCATCCACTCAGCAACATCAATAACAGTAAAAAACTTATAGAAAAATTGAAGAAAACAGCTGAATGACACCTTTTATTCGTGGCAAAACAGTGTAGAAGATCCTAAATCTGTTACATCATGGTGATGAAAGGTACAGACAGGCTAACGCATTTCACATCAATATAGATGCTTATTCATAGCTGAGTAAAAAACTTATGTAATCTGGTGTATGCTCAGCATTGCATGGTATCTTGCTTTGTGCCCTGGTCCAAATCATTTGGTGGAGGGGGGATTATGGTGTGGGGTTGTTTTTCAGGGGTTGGGCTCCTTAGTTCCAGTGAAGGGAACTCTTAAGGCGTCAGCATACCAAGACATTTTGAACAATTTCATGCTCCCAACTTTAAGAGAACAGTTTGGGGATGGCCCCTTCCTGCTCCAACATGACTGCGCATCAGTGCACAAAGCAAGGTCCATAAAGACATGGATGATTTTGGGGTGGAGGAACTTGACTGGCCTGTACCTCAACCTGATAGAACACCTTTGGGATGAATCAGAGCGGAGACTGCGAGCCAGGCCTTCTCATCCCCATCAGTGCCAGACCTCACGGATGCACTTCTGGAAGAATGGTCAAACATCCCCATAGACACAATAAATGAATTTGTGCGTTGCGCTAGGACAATATATATATATATATATATATATATATATATATATATATATATATATATATATATATATATATATATCTAAAGTGAGTACTCGTATGTACGAATTCAAAACACATAATACATAAAAAAATAAATCCAAAATTATTAAATATATTACCATTCAATGATAAAAATTCCTAAGTGACAATCCGTGATAATAATTAAAGTGCAATGTGCATATATATTATCGCTGAAATCAAAGTGCACACATAAATGTAGAAGTACACAGTAATTCTACATATACATCAAAAAATATAATTGAAAGTTCATAGGTATTGAGTGTCAAAAATCAAAATTATAAAACAGTGTCCATCAGTGGTATTGCTAGTATGCTTATCCAATGTGTGTTGATGCCAAATCATGCTCCAGTGCACTTCTGTGACCCCCCAAAGGCTTATGCGCTCACCTCAGAGCGTGTGACACAGTGGCTAACTGCGTCCAAACACGCTTTGGAGCCACCCCTGGGCTCAATAATGAAGTGCAGGTGTCAATCTCCAGCTGATTCAGTCAGTACCGCTCCAAGCCATAAATAAGAAAAAAACTCGATAGTGTAATAATGTAGGATTTATTAAAAAACAGACACTCCCCACACCGGGGTACTCACATTTAACAGGTGTGTAAGTACACCACTCTGTATCAGGCTTGCAAAGGATATAAAACCGCCGATATGGCCTGCAGTATGGTATGCTCTCCTCCTCGATAACTCCGTGCTGTCAGCTCCATCCTGGCCCCTCCCCTACGCGTGTTCGACACAGGGATCACGTGTCTTCATCAGGGGGATCTCCATAGACACACTCCTAAACCTTGTGGGCAGCCTTCCCAGAAGAGTTGAAGCTGTTATAGCTGCAAAGGGTGTGGCTGCACTACTGCTGATCTCCTGAGCTCCAGAGAGGCCTACTGATCCAGGGGGCTTGATTACTCCCTATACCCAGAGTGGATGCAGGAATCTGGGGTGGACCCAGGGGAGGATCCCCCGGATGGCCAGAGTACCGGTCCTCCCATACCAGTGTTTGAGGACCTGGGAAATGGCCCAGCTAAAGGGGAAAGCCTGTCAGCCTACAGAAAGAAGGTTTGTGCTAAGATTGTGAGAATTGCCAAGGAGGAGGAAGTACTGGCAAAGTTGAAGTTTGACTTCAAACATAAAAAAATTGCAAATGACCGGCTTCACAGTTGCAAGAGAAGACAGATGCGGCCTGAGTTAATGGCTTTGGAGGCTAAAGTGGAAAAGTCTGCTGGTGGCTTTCAAGGAGAAATATGGCAATGATGATCGCTTCCGTACAATGCGCAGAGGGACCATAGAGTCCAGTGGAGGAGAAGCCTCACCAGAGTGCGAGAAAGAAAGGTCAGTGCAAAGCAAAAAAGTTTCTGTGGGCTCGGACTGTGTTTCTGGCCAGCTTGCTGGAAAATCTTTACATTCCGAGCCAAGTATCATTATGCCTCCAGAAAGTGGAGAAATCTCTGGCACACAGGCTGTGGGTGATCAGCAGTCAGGTGTTTTGACTGCCAGTATGTCACTGGGCCAAGGAAGTTCTGTGCCCTTGTCACTGCAGCAGGAGGTTATGGAGCAAGATGATCCATCTGAGCCTGTGAAGGGAGCAGGTATGCTGAAGTTATTCACAGAAATGGAATCACCTTTGCATGGTCGCAAGTTTGCCGTGTCTGGATCATCTGAGGATGAAGAAGAGGATAATGATGTCACCCCAAAACCTTTGAAACATCGGGTGGCTGAAAAAGCTGTTTTTGTTAAAGACTTGCCTATACAACATAATGAAGGTGTAGTTCCTATAGATGGTAGTGTAAAGGGCAGTGGAGAGCAAGCTCATCTCCTGGCTGAGACTACCACCTGTGTACAGAGAGCCAGTGAGGGGTGTGCAGACTCTGCTGTGAAGAATGCTGATAAGGACATCTCCACTGTTGGTAACCCTTTAATTACTGGTAATGAAGTAAGAATTACCAAGGGTCATGTAAATGATATTTCTGTGCCAGAAGTCTCTGCTCCATCTGTTGTTTCTACCTTATCTAAAGAAGGGTCTGTAACTAAAAGTGATGTGCGGGATGTTGCAAGGAGTGCAGTTATTTCCTATGCTGCAGCGGTGGCTGCACCTGTCCCAAGGGTGAGTAGGGCCAGTTATTCTGCGGTCACTAGAACTGATGTGAGCGAAGGTCAGGCCAATCTGACACCATCTGGTAGCTCCTTTAAATGCCGCAATGTGGTCCAATTGAGGTGGACTGGAGAAGCCCCCCCACCAAATAGGAGAGATGTGGTGGACCGTATTCTGGGGATGGGTTTTAAAGCGGAGGAGATTTTTGCCCTTATCAGCCCAGTTGGGTCATATGAGTATGACCTCTCCTTTGTCAAGGTGGAAGGATTAGATGTCTTTTGGGAGAGGTATGAGCAGAGGTGGAAGGAGTCCCCAAGATGGGCAGGTTTGTCGCCCAAAGTAGTCTCTCGCCAGCCATTATACAAGAACATCACCATTCTAGTACGGAATGAGTCCATTCCTGCTACGGATCTGGTGGTGTGGTTGGGGAGATATGCTGATGTCCAAGCCCCCCTGAGGAAAGTTGTAGATGATAGGGGGATATGGACAGGAGGATGGACAGTGTTAGTAAAACTGCATGTCACGGGTAATGTTGTTAAGCACATCCCTTCGTCTGCCTTTATAGGTCGTGACAGGATTATTACTTTTTTCATGCAGGGCAACCAAAGTTGTGTCATCGCTGTGGTGAAAAGGGGCATTTTTCAAGCTCATGTTCTGTGCAGATATGTTCCCTCTGTCAGGGCTCAGGGCCTGTTGCAAAAGACTGCAATAGTATTCGTTGTAATCTTTGTAACAAGTTAGGGCACCTCTATAGCCTATGCTCTGAAGCCCTTCATAATCAGCCAGAGGTGGTGGAAGAACTGTTGAGGATGGAGGAGGAGAAACGTGAGGGACAGCAAGGGGTTGGTGGATCTGTTTCAGCTAGTCCTGAGGGTCCCCCCAGGTATCAGTTTCCCAACCTGAAGGTGTGACCCCTCTTGTGTCTGCTCCCCAGGCTGTGCTCCCTACTGTGTCGGTGTCTACTTCTGTTGTGTGTTCTTCCCCAGTGTTTCAGGTGCCCAGTGTTCCAAATGTAAATAAGTCATCCAAATTGGCTGAGGCTGCTAGAGGGGCAGATTCGTGCAGATCTGAGGTGCCAGCTTCATCAGGGCCTTCCCTAAGGCAGCGTAAAACCTCTAGTGGAGGTTCTAAGGTGAAGAAGGGGGAAGTTGCCACTGCTAATAATGTAAAGGGAAAGGGGTTGGGGAGCGCTAGATATTTAGACCAAGAAAATATTGGTACATATGAGATGAAAAAAATTCCCTTAAATGAAATTAAATTCAAATAAAAATAAATTCAAATAAAAATAATAGTAATAATAATACCAGCCTGCCTATATATCTAATGTGAACAAAATTCAAAAGTGCACAAGAATAACTGTACAATCGTGACATAAAGTGTCAAAAAATATAAAATAATTGTGTGTCAAATATGAATTAACATCAATAACAGAGTCCATCAAAAATTGGTGTAAAATCCTGATGTAAATCTTTGATAACAAAAACGTGAGCAGCAAAATCCCTTCACCATCACTGAAAAGACCACACCAATGTGCTCATGGAAATGGATGTCCGCTTACCAGATGGAGTTGACCAATTTAATTAAAAAAAGGTCAAATAGGCTATAGCAAGATATTGCTTGCTGCAATGGAGAAATATATACCAGACTCTTGTCCTCACATCACAGGATCTCACGCATGGGATATAAAATAGATGGAGAGGAACCGAACATAGTGTAACACCATTTATTTAAAAATGAAGTTTAAAACAGAACATAGCCAAATGGCTACTCACATAGAAGGTGCCATCGCCCGGCACTGGGGCTGGAAAGCGTGTCTAAGGATGGAGGAATCCAATCTATGGGAGAAGTTTCCCAGATGATCTCGGCAACGGCGTGCGTTCCACCCTCGACGGACGGACGAACCACGGAGGCCGGAAGTGATGTAATTGCGTGACCAAGTACCGCCTCGACGTACGTTTCGTTTTACACGTCTTCAGGAAGCGTACTTGGTCACTAAGGAGACGATTTAAATAGAGTTGGAGATTTGCATAAAGGGGAGGGGTTGAATGCTTCACAGCCTCAGCGCCGTTCATAGAACACCGTACAACCATCTCACATAGCAGTTTACATGACAAAAAATAAATTAGCCTTCAACAAATGATTTATACAGTAAGAATAATCTTATATATTGTTTCAAAAAGATGGCATATTCCGCCTAACATTCACAAATAATAGTGAATATACCTCAATATAAATTAAATAGGGAACCAGCTAAAAGTAACTAAAACCCAGCAGTGTAAAAAAAATTATTAAAATTAAAAAAATATAAAAAATATAAAATTAAAAAATAAAAAATAAATGATGATTTAATAAAAAAATTCCTTATGAAAAAATAAAAAATTAATCAGAAATTATAATTAAAAGTACATAAATAAGAAATTAGAAAAATACCTAAAAAAACTTCTAAAGGGCAAAGAAATAATAGACATAAAAAATAAAAAAATCAAAAAAAATCCAGCATAGACCTAATCATTGGTTAAAAAACAATTTAAATCCAGTTCGATATTCAGGCCCTGTGGCTGCATCGTTTGTAAACGATACAGCCACTGGGTCTCATTCTGAGAAACAGCCTTTTTAAGGTCAGTACCTCTCCAATTGGAGGTAATCTTATCTATACCATAAAAAGTAAGTAATCGGGGGTCTCTATTGTGGACCATACGAAAGTGCCGTGATACACTGTGATTTAAATAACCTTTGGAAATATTAGCCACATGTTCATTGATACGAACTCTCAATTTGCGGGTAGTACGACCCACATATTGAATTGAGCAAGGGCACTCTAACACGTAAGTGACATAACTGGAATTACATGTAATCAGAGGTTTTATGGAGAATTCTTGTCGGGTGACCTTAGAGTAGAATTTAGAAATCTTTTTCCCTACTCTATTTGTGGTACGGCAGGCTTTACATCTAGTACAATAATGAAAACCCGAACCATCCAGAAAAGTAGACAGTTTCTTAGGAGGGTCGGGCACATTTGGGGCTATCATGTTCCTAAGTCCTGGTGCCCGTCTATAGATAAACTTTGGTTTGGGGGGGAGTAGATTCTGTAAATCTCTGTCCTTACAGAGTATAGGCCAGTATTTATGAAATATTTTTTCCACACCCCTGTATTGGCGATGAAAACCAGATATAAATGGAATGTCTCCCGAAAAGGGGACTTTTTCCTTAGGAACTAGAAGAGAATCTCTATTCATGGCCAAAACTTGATTTTTAGTTTTTATAAGATTATTAAGGGGATAGCCTTTCTCCTGAAACTTTTGGGTGAGGATCTCAGATTGTGCATGGTAATCAGTAATATCATCACAATTTCTCCTAATGCGCATATATTGTCCCTTAGGGACGGCTTGTAACCACTGTGGATGGTGACAGCTATTAACTGGCACAAATCCATTACGGTCAGTGGCCTTAAAAAATGTTTTGGTAACCAGCCTATTCCCTTGTTTGATTAAAGTAAGATCTAAATAATTAATAGTATCCCAACTAAATTCAGCAGTGAACTTAAGTCCATAGGTGTTATCATTCAAACTCGAAAGAAATTCCTGAAAGTCTGATATAGTGCCCTCCCACAAAAGAATGACATCATCAATGTACCTTTTGTAGTACCTTACCGATTTGTTAGGTTGATGGTAAATAGTTTCATGTTCCCATTTATTGAGCACTATATTTGCTACACTGGGGGCATACCTAGCCCCCATGGCAACTCCTTTGACCTGATTGTAAAATTGGTGATGTGCCCAAAAATAGTTATTCCCCATAGCTAATTTCAGTCCTTCAACTAGAAATTCGATTTGCAATAGTTTTAATTTTGACTGATCAATAAGTGCTAATTTCACTGCTGACAAGGCATCTTGTTGTTTGATATTGGTATAGAGTGATTCTATATCAATGGTCACTAATAAAGTGTTTGAAGAAATCGTGATATTCTGTAAAGACTGAATAAGAGCTCGACTGTCTTTCAAATATGATCGCCCACAGATGACTAAAGGCTGAAGGTAAATGTCCAAGTACTCTCCTACACGGGAATATAAAGACCCTAACCCGCTTACTATGGGTCGGCCGGGGGGTTTTTCTTTACATTTGTGTATCTTGGGCAATATATATAAAACAGGGATACGTGGGGCCTTAGGAATAAGATAATGAGCTTCCTTTTTGTTGAGAATATGTGACTGTAAACCCTTGTTTACCCAACAAGAGAGCTGCGTTTTAAATTGTGGTGTGGGATCCGCCAATAACGGTTTATAAGTAGTAGTATCCTGTAACAATCTTTGAATCTCTAAATTGTAGTTCTCTTTACTGAGAACTACTACTCCCCCCCCTTTGTCCGCTGGTCGGACTACTATTTGTTTGTTATCTTCTAATTTTTTAATACCTTCACGGATATGCTGATTAGTACTGGTTTTTGGGATTTTAAGTGATCTTACCTCCTCCTGAACCATATTTTTAAATACTTCAATGTGATGGTGAGTACTTTTCTTGGGATTGAAGACTGGATTATTCTTGAGTCCACTATGCAAAAAAGTGGTCTCTATCCCTTCAGAGAGGGAGGAAACATTCGTTTGTGAGGAAAAATGTTTTTTGATATTTAATTTTCTAATACATTTCTCTATATCAACAAATACATCAAACTTGTTGATATTTTTGCTAGGTGCAAATTTTAACCCTTGTGATAAAACTAATAATTCTTCCTCTGACAAGTCTACTCCAGATAGATTAAAAATCCCTTTATTTAACTGTCCCGTTTTCTTTTTCTTTCTCCTTCTCCCTCTACTGCCTCTTTTTCTGTAGGCTCTTTGAAATGTTGGGGTGTAGTGGGTGGAATTCTGTAAGGTCCTTTCCATTCCCTCCATTCCCCCCCTGGTTGATGATAATTATGATGGTTATAATAGGGTCGACCTCGATAGTTACCCCTATAGCTACCTCTAGGGGGTCTAGGTTGGTAATGGTTATATTCTGGATTATGATATTGATACTCATAATCAGATGGTCTATCAGACAAAGGTGCAAACCTATTTTGTATAGGTACCGTATAAGATGTTGGATAAGAATGGTTATTATTTGTTGGTAAAGAATAATTTTTACCCCTTTGGGGGGGGTTATTCCTGGGGTAAGAAACTGGTTTATTAGAAGTTCTTGCTGGAGTGGGGGGAATTACCTTCTTATTAAAATCCTTGGCTAATTGGCTAACAGCATTATGTATCTCCAAGTCTCGTTCGACTGGGGGTACATTAGAATTGGTTAGAATTGAATCAGTTTGCCATTTGTAAACCTGATTCTGTTCAAAGTCTTTAATATCTCTCTGGTATTTTTTAAGTTTCTTTTGCTGAATTTCGGTATCATATTTGGACAAATGTGTATGTAACTGCTGGGCTTTATCTAAAAATTCTTTAGTTTCTTTGAATGGCTCCATTTTTTCTTTAAGCTCAGAAATTTTGGCTTCAAGGATGCGTCCCTTGGCTTGGCGCCTCCTCACCATCATTTGCATGAGCTTCTGCTCGCAAGCATTGAAAAACTGGAACCATTCGTCTAAAAAAGTAGGATCCGAAACTCCATCATTAGGATTTACATCCCACCGTAATCTTCTGGGTGTGAGATTTTTTTCAATATACAAATCAAACGAGGCTATGTCCCACCACAGCCTGACCTGTTTTTCCATATCTGATTGTAATTGTTTAAAGCCTATTTCAAGATCTAAATTAGGGCTAGGTGGTTTTTGAAAAATTTCCTCAATGTTAATCTGACGCCCTTTCATGAAATTAAAGACGTCCATGGCTGCGTGAAAAAAATTCCAAAACAACAATAAATAATTATTTGCCTTGGAACCAAACAAGTGAATCAATAGTGAATAATTCCGCGCCACATATAAGAATAGTGAAAAAAATTTGTAAAAAAATATAAAAAATTATATATATATAAAAATATATATATATATATATTGAAGTGAAGCAGCTACACCCTTAAGCAAAAAATGGGAAAACCCATAAATGCATAAATGTGAAGGGAAAGGGGTTGGGGAGCGCTAGATATTTAGACCAAGAAAATATTGGTACATATGAGATGAAAAAAATTCCCTTAAATGAAATTAAATTCAAATAAAAATAAATTCAAATAAAAATAATAGTAATAATAATACCAGCCTGCCTATATATCTAATGTGAACAAAATTCAAAAGTGCACAAGAATAACTGTACAATCGTGACATAAAGTGTCAAAAAATATAAAATAATTGTGTGTCAAATATGAATTAACATCAATAACAGAGTCCATCAAAAATTGGTGTAAAATCCTGATGTAAATCTTTGATAACAAAAACGTGAGCAGCAAAATCCCTTCACCATCACTGAAAAGACCACACCAATGTGCTCATGGAAATGGATGTCCGCTTACCAGATGGAGTTGACCAATTTAATTAAAAAAAGGTCAAATAGGCTATAGCAAGATATTGCTTGCTGCAATGGAGAAATATATACCAGACTCTTGTCCTCACATCACAGGATCTCACGCATGGGATATAAAATAGATGGAGAGGAACCGAACATAGTGTAACACCATTTATTTAAAAATGAAGTTTAAAACAGAACATAGCCAAATGGCTACTCACATAGAAGGTGCCATCGCCCGGCACTGGGGCTGGAAAGCGTGTCTAAGGATGGAGGAATCCAATCTATGGGAGAAGTTTCCCAGATGATCTCGGCAACGGCGTGCGTTCCACCCTCGACGGACGGACGAACCACGGAGGCCGGAAGTGATGTAATTGCGTGACCAAGTACCGCCTCGACGTACGTTTCGTTTTACACGTCTTCAGGAAGCGTACTTGGTCACTAAGGAGACGATTTAAATAGAGTTGGAGATTTGCATAAAGGGGAGGGGTTGAATGCTTCACAGCCTCAGCGCCGTTCATAGAACACCGTACAACCATCTCACATAGCAGTTTACATGACAAAAAATAAATTAGCCTTCAACAAATGATTTATACAGTAAGAATAATCTTATATATTGTTTCAAAAAGATGGCATATTCCGCCTAACATTCACAAATAATAGTGAATATACCTCAATATAAATTAAATAGGGAACCAGCTAAAAGTAACTAAAACCCAGCAGTGTAAAAAAAATTATTAAAATTAAAAAAATATAAAAAATATAAAATTAAAAAATAAAAAATAAATGATGATTTAATAAAAAAATTCCTTATGAAAAAATAAAAAATTAATCAGAAATTATAATTAAAAGTACATAAATAAGAAATTAGAAAAATACCTAAAAAAACTTCTAAAGGGCAAAGAAATAATAGACATAAAAAATAAAAAAAAAATGTAGATGAGGCTTTTCAGGGTAACGTTTCAGGGGAGGAGGGAGAGTGGACCAAGGTGGGGAGAAGGAGGAATAAGGTAGTCCTGACCTCTGTCTCCTCGGTTTCATCTTTAGAGGTAGATGATCTACCGCTGGGAAACAAGTTTGGGTCCTTATCTGAGGGGGAGGAGGAGTCTTCTAATTCGGTGTCTCAGATGAAGGAGGATGAGGTAGAGTGTTCTCTAAAGAGGTCAAGGTCTCCAGTAAGGGGGGAGGGAGCTCAGGCTAAGAAACGCCTACTTCAATCATCCTGTTCCCACTCCGATAAATGTGGCAACAATTAATTTTGCCAGCATAAAATCTGTAAGGGCTCGTAATATGGCCTTATTTTTGCTCAGTGAGATGGATGCTGATATTTTATTTTTGCAAGAGACCCAGCTAAATAGCCTTGCCGATGTCCACCTGGCAAAGAGGGAGTGGAGTCCAGCGGACTTTGTTTGCTCAAAAGTTGGACGGACTTAGATTTGAAACATGTTTTAAATCTATCCATCGAACTCGAGTCCGGTCGAAAAGTCAGCTCGTCTGTATGCTAGTTTGACGGACAAAAAGCCACGCTAGGGCAGCTATTGGCTACTGGCTATGAACTTCCTTATTTTAGTCCGGTCGTACGTCATCACGTACGAATTTGACAGACTTTGGTGGATTGTGTGTAGGAAAGTCCGTCGTAAAGTACGTTGAAAAGTCCGCCGGGCAAAGTCTGCCGTAAAGTCCGACCGTGTGTACGCGGCATAAGGATCAAGCATGATAAGCTCCCGGCTTATGTTGCCCTGTGCCTGAAAATTCTTAAACGGTGGCATGTGACAGCAGAGGATATCAGGTCCCTTCCTAGAAGAGTGAGAAGAAGTGAGAAGTGAGATCTTCTCCTGAGTGAGAAGATCGTGGGTACTGTCTTTCATGCGCCACTGGCCTTAAGGGATTGCCCAGGTCATATTATGAGGGAGGGTTTACGTTTAATAAATTCTGGGCGGATTCCCTTGAAATTTATGGACCAGGCCTGGCTCGCTTTCCACGGTAGGCTCTATGTGAGGGGGAATGTGAAGTGCCGCTCTTTGGACAATCGTGGTTGTCCAAGAGCGGAGTGTCAGGGTGAAGTGGAAACCATGGACCACTTCTTGCTTCAGTGCCCTTTCAATATAGAAGTCTATAAAAAGGTGGGGAGGGCTCTGATTATTCCTTTCCTGCCTAGCATGTCTTATCCTGAGTGGGTGTATGGAGCATTGCAGAATTGCAAGGGATTTAATTTGGACACTTTTTTTCTAGTTAGCTTAGTAGTCCAATATTACAACTGGAATGCACGGTGTCAGGTATCCCTTCGGCAGAAAGTTCTTCCTGTTCCGTGGTGGTGTGTGAGATTCTTGGTGAGGTAGGGAAAATTCGGGGTCTCGAGAAAGACAGATGGCGGCAAAGGGTCTGGATAAAGGCGTAGAGGAATATCAGGCCTGTAGCTGCTGTTCGTTGATCTCTGGGTCTTGGGTTCTTTCCCTGTTTTCTCCATGGACACTCCCTTAGATTTTCAAGGATAAACATAATTTTGAAGAAAGGCTACATACACATGATAATCTATGTTTCTTGGTCTGAATGTTAATCAAGTTGAGTAATGTGTCGAATTTTTGAAGATGTTTGTGCTATTTAGTGATATATATATAGTATAATATAATACAGTGATATTTCTCTTGGTTGAGGAAAAAAACCCTTTTGTTCATATATTACAAGTTGAAGTAAGCCTTTATTATGATGTTTAGTCATGTATACAATATGTTATGCATATTTAAAAAAAAAAAAAGTGTATATATATATATATATATATATATATATATATATATATATATATATATATATATATATATATAATATTTTTTTTTGTATAAAAAAAGTTGGAATGTGTTTGTTTGCAAGATTCTCAAATAAAAAAATTGCCAACTCAATATTAAACCCTACAGACTAATGCCCCGTACACACGGTCGAATTTTCTGACGGAAAATGTGTGATAGAAACTTGTTGTCAGAAATTCCGACCGTGTGTAGGCTCCATCACACATTTTCCATCGGATTTTCCGACACACAAAGTTTGAGAGCAGGATATAAAATTTTCCGACAACAAAATTCGTTGTCGGAAATTCCGATCGTGTGTACACAAATCCGACACACAAAGTGCCACGCATGCTCAGAATAAATAAAGAGATGAAAGCTATTGGCCACTGCCCCGTTTATAGTCCCGACGTACGTGTTTTACGTCACCGCGTTCAGAATGATCGGATTTTACGACAGCTTTGTATGACCGTGTGTATGCAAGACAAGTTTGAGCCAACATCCGTCGGAAAAAATCCTAGGATTTTTTTGTCGGAATGTCCGAACAAAGTCCGACCGTGTGTACGGGGCATAAGACTGGGATGCCATTACGTCCCAATACTTTTGGTAATATTGTGTAGATAAATAGGTCTAAGGATTGCTGAACTTGTGCTATGTTGAAAACGGAAAAAAAAAAATATTTGCATACATAATAGGTGCATAATGTTCCACAGTTTCAGGCTATAATACTCACGCCCTTATTCATGTAGGAACAAACATACAATGACAACTCTTTTACATAAACACTCTACACCAGGAACCAAATAGGTATGAATTACACAATTAAGCAAGTAACATCAAAAACCTGAATTAATTCATCTTAATTTCTAGAGTGATGATTAAATGAGAATCAACCTCCAACATCTTACAGAGAATATTCCGGTATTAACCTATTACCAAAAAAATAATATATGCACAACTAATAAATAAATAGTAGAAAACATATAGGAGCAAGAGGTATAACCATAAAAGGAATATATTTTATAAAATTATTTTATATTCCCTACAAAAATATATACAAAGCAATTTTGGATGAAAAAATGTAATGAAATGGAGATTAAGTTCATGCAGAGGGGCTATCCTGTACAGAACATCAGGGGAAAGAGGAGTAATGTAGATAAAAGAAAGAAAAAGACTAAAATAGAAAAAAGGTTGACGTTTGTGTCACAATACAGTCCTCACTCGTATCGAGCACATAATATAATTAAAAATCATTGGCATATACCCCTTCCCGCTGACATAACACATATATGTGGCCCCACTGCAGTGGGCTTTTTTTTCCGTGGCGCTGCAAATATGCATATCTTCCTTTGTGCTGAAAGTGTGCCGCATAGCGCACTCCCAGCACAGAGACTGGGGCTCTCACCGAGACCCCCTGACCCCATACTAACAATCCGGACGAGGAACTCCAAATTCCAGGTCATCTGATTGCTGTGGTAGCCACTGATTGGCTACCACAGTGATCTGTCACTGTGAAGCCCACCCCTGTGTGTGTAAAAATAAAATAAATAAATAATAAAAAATAAAGAAAAAATACCTAGACCAAGGTTCCATGTAAGTTAGTGTTTGGGTCAAGTAAGGGTCAAAGGTCAGGGTCAGTATATATTGGGCAGGATTTTTTTTTGTGTGTCCTACCTAAAACACACTGGCACTGATGTTAGAAAAAAAAAAGAAGCAAAATGTGCACCATTGTTTCTGGGCTGTACTACGGGTATAAACAACAAATGACATCCACATCTGTGGTATCCCTGCGATTGTCAGGAGCAGGAGAATTTATTTTGGGTTGTTCTTTGGAGGTAGATTATTGTAGTAATAAGAAATGTACAGCTTTTTTAAAAAAAAATGTTCTTACTATTTTGGGCCAGTTTCTCTTTGATAATAATAAAAAAAATCAGGAGATATCCATAACCATTCAGCACCAAATGAAAGCCCAATTTTTCCTGAAAAAAAAACAAAAAAATAAACGCGATATAATCCACCTGGATGCACGTAGTTTGTGATGATATGTAATGTTTTACTAAAACATATCAAATTTGCAAAATTGTGCTTAGGCATTAAGATTTGTCTATACCCTTAGGCGTGAAGGGGTTAAGGAAAATTTTCCCCAATCCCAAAAATTTGAAGTGTCCCCTTTTCATTGTATCGCATAGGTGGAACCATACACAGCAGACTTGGCAAATCGGATCAGTTTTGTCAGAAAGTACTGACTAGACATGTGCAATTCGTTTAGTTCCAAATTCGCTTTTTAAGAAATTTAGACAATTGGTTAATTTGGGAATATATGAATTTTCGAAATTTTTATGAATAATCGGGAATTTGAAAATTGGAAAATTCTGAAATTGGAAAATTCTAAATGTCGGAAATTTGGAAATTCGAAAATCCAAAAATAAGAACGAAAATCCGAAAATTCAAAAACCCAAAAACTCGAAAACTCGAAAATCTGAAATAATAACTAACTAATAATAACTTAACTATTACTAACTATTAAATTATAGGTATTGGAATTTCCTTTCAAATTTGGCTGTTAGTGAATATGAATTTATCCAAAGTTACGAATTATCCGTAATAACGAATGCCATATTTAAGCAAATGGAAAGTAACAAATTAATAATAATAAATAACAATAATAATAATAATAACAACGTATTATTATTATTTAGTTTTGTTCCGTTAGTTTAGATGCGGTATTCAAATTTTAATATTACACAAAGATAACCCGAGTAACTCCAAGATGCAGTTTTTAAATTATTTTTTCATTTATTAAGGGAAAAAAGCTGTTCAAACCTGCCTGGCCCTATGTGAAAAAGTAATTGTCCCCTCCCATGCTGAATCATGAAAGACCTGTGATTAACCACAGTTTTTTGGAAACCTGAGTTAAATTTCACTTGCCACACCCAGGCCTGATTACTGCCAGACCTGTTGAATCAAGAAATCACAAAAAACAGAAGCTGTCTGATAAAGTGAAGCACGCTAACAGATCACAAAAAGCCACACATCATGCCACAATCTAAAAAAATTCAAGAACAGATTAGAAACAAATTAATGTACACGTATCGATCTAGGAAGGGTTTCAAAGCCATTTCTAAGGCTTTGAAACTCCAGTGAAAGGGGAGAGCCATTATCCACAAATAGGGATAACCTGGAACAGTGGTGAACCTTCCCAGGAGTGGCCGGCCTACAAAAATTACTCCAAGAGCATGACGACGACTCATCCAGGAGGTCATAAAAGAACCCAGAACAACATTTAAAGAACTGTAGGCCTCACTTGCCTCAGGTAAGATCAGTGTTCATGATTTAACAATAAGAAAGAGACTGGGCTAAAATGGCATCCATGGGAGAGTTCCAAGGCCAAAGCCACTGCTAACCAAAAAGAACACAAAGGCTCATCTCACATTTACCAAAAAACATCTTGATTATCCTCAAGACTTTTAGGCAAATATTCTGTGGACTGATGAGACAAAAATTCTACTAATACAGCATTTTATAACAAGAACATCATACCAACAGTCAGACACGGTGGTGGTAGTCTGGGGCTGCTTTGCAGCTTCAGGACCTGGACGACTTACCAAATTTGATGGAACCATGAATTCTGAGTTCTACCAGAAAATCCTATAGGAGAATGTCCGGCCATCAGTTTGTGACCTCAAGCTCAAGCGCACTTGGGTTATGCAGAAGGACAATGATCCAAAACACAACAGCAAGTCCACCTACAAATAGTTCAAACAAAGCAAAATTTAGGTTTTGGAGTGGCCTAGTTAAAGCCCGGACTTAAATCCAATTGTGATGCTGTATCATGACCTTACACAGGTCGTTCATGCTGGAAAACCCTCTAATGTGGCCGGATTAAAACAATTCTGCAAAGAAGAGTGGGGCAAAATTGCTCCACAGCAATGTGAAAAACACATTGCCAGTTATTACAAATGCTTGATTGCAGTTGTTGCCGCCAGGGGTGGCACAACCAGTTATTAGGCTTAGGGGGCAAACATCCCTTGTAACAAAAAGCATGACAGGACCTCTTAAATATGAGATCTGTAGTCAAAAAGACCTCAGATCTCATATTTACACTAAAATGCAATAAAAATAAATTTTAAAAATGTACTTTGAAAAAATAAATAAAAAGCCCCTTTAAGAGCTATTGGCGGAACTGATGTTTTGACATTGCTTTTGCCCTGCAATGGTATGGAGCTGGGTTGCCATCTTCCCCTCACTCAGCTCCATGCCATACAGGGAGAAGGATCCGATTGCCTTTGCCGCTGCCAACACCGGAGCGCAGCAAAAAAGGGGGGCGCTCTCTCGCCACCAATAAAAGTGATCTCGTGGCGAATCCGCCACAGAGACCACTTCCACTTTTATCTGAAACTGGACCACTCACTGAAGAAGAGGATACTGGGGTTATGGCAGCTATCTGCTGCCATAACAACGGTAGTCCTCTTCAAAGTGCTGACGTATATTGTCGTGAACCGGTCCGGAAGTGGTTTATGCTCCTAAAGCATTCCCATTTCTTTTCTGTGTTCAATGATTCCAGAATTTGGTCCCAATTAATGTCATGTAGCAATGGCTGTAGTTCAGGAAAATTGTTTTTGTTTGAAATTTTGTGTTCGTACTACCCATATGCCTCCTTTTTCCTATGATTTTATGCTAAATGCGATCATTCTATGATCGCTAGATCCCAAATTGTCATGTATCTCCACATCTGAGATCAGACTTGGATCGTTTGTAATTAATAGATCTAACAGGGCATTCTTTCTAGTTGGGGAATCCACCATTTGGGACATGAAGTTATCCTGTAAAACATTCATGAAATGATGGGTCTTTAATGAGTGAGCTCTTCCCTCTGCCCAGTCAATATCGGGATAATTGAAGTCCCCATTATGATTACATTTCCCTGTTTCCCTGCCAATTCTAACTGAGATAGTAATTCCAGCTCCTCCTCCTCCTCCTTCATGTTGGGTGGCCTATAGCACACCCCCACTATTAATTTCCCACTTACTTCCTCTCTTTGAAGTTCTACCCATACTGATTCCACCTCCCCCCTAGCCCCATACATAATGTCGCTCCCTTCGACCACCCTTGCATAATTTTTTACATATAGACACACCCCTCCCCCTCTTCTGCCTTCCCTGTCCTTTCGATACAAGGAATACCCCTGTATATTGGCCAGCCAATCGTGTGAGCTGTCAAACCAGGTTTCAGTTATTCCCACAAAGTCTAAGTCCTAAGTCCAATGCAGTTTTTACTCTGATTCCTAAAGCTCATGATCCCACGTGGTATCTCAAAGTCTCCCTTTTTCAAAATACGAAACATAACATAGGTATTCCTTAAGAGCAGATTCAATATCTAATACAAAACTCCTCCCCTGACATATCCCCACTTACCCTATGGGAGGTGCATAAACCAGTTCTTTGTGGGATTTGTTTAAGACAAGCTGCACTGTTTAATAGAGTAGCAAAACACTGTGTAGTAAATTAAAAGCAGATTTTAACGCTACTTATATGGCATTTCAAAATAATCCCTCTCCAAAATGAAAGCTTAACTGCTTTCCGACCAGCCGCTGTTGTTGTGGCCTGGTATGGTTCAGGAGGGGGGGCGGTCGCTCGTACCCTCCCTTTCCTGACCTGCCGGGCTGCACGCTAAAGGTCTGGTATGGATTTTGGGGGGACCAGCACGCAATTTATTTTTTTTTAAATTGGCACGGGGGTCCCCACCGAATCCATACTAGACCCAAGTGCCTGGTATGGACCTAGGGGAGGACCCCACATTGTTTTTTTTTACGATTTTTTTTTTTTTTAGCCGGCATATTTTTTTTACATTCAGTTAGAAGCCTGCTGACAACTGATGACTCATCGGTTGTTAAGGACGCGGCAGCCATCTTCCCGGCCCCCTCCTTAGCAACCAGCTATATACAGTGTAAAAAAAAAAACGCAAATCGCAGCAAGATTGCGGTAAAGTCACGGTAAAAATGTGTGTCCAAAAACGTGGCAAGCACCGCAAAAAGCACTGCAGAAACGCTCAAAAGCAACATGCATAGATGTGAATCGAGCCTAAGGGGGCAAATCCTTCTGGGGCTGAAGTGGTTAAATTGGACAAGGTCAAACTGGAGTTTGATTTATTTATTACAGAAACAGCTGACAAAACACTTAAAAGATCACGCTGTTACTATTACATTAATAATAAACCTGACACTCTTTTGGCCGTACACTTAAATCTTACCAAAAACCTAAATGAATACGCCTGAAAATTTCCAGAGATATATATTCTAATGACCCTGTGAAAATACTACAAAAGTTTAGATCAAACTTAGCAACATTATATTCACCTGAAAAGGAGCTGGATACCTCTTATGCCGCATACATCTGATTGGAAATGCCGCCAGCAAAACTCCGCTGAGAGCTTTTTCACGGAAAATGCTCCATCTGTCTTTTGCTGGCAGAATTCCAGCCAGCAAAAGATTGAGAGCATGCTCTCTATTTTTCAGTTGGGGAAAGTTCCTATCCGAAAATGCGATCGTCTGTATGCAATTTGGACGCGCAAAAAATCACGCATGCTCAGAATCAAGTACGAGACGGAAGCTCTCGTTCTGGTAAAACGAGCGTTCGTAATGGAGATAGCACATTCGTCACGCTGTCAATTTTTGGATCTTTTAACCACTTTAGCCCCGGAAGGATTTACCCCCTTCCTGACCAGAGCACTTTTTACAATTTGGCACTGCGTCGCTTTAACTGCTAATTGCGCGGTCATGCAATGCTGTACCCAAACGAAATTTGCGTCCTTTTCTTCCCACAAATAGAGCTTTCTTTTGATGGTATTTGATCACCTCTGCTGTTTTTATTTTTTGCGTTATAAATGGAAAAAGACCGAAAATTTTGAAAAAAAATGATATTTTCTACTTTTTGTTATAAAAAAAATCCAATAAACTCAATTTTAGTCATACATTTAGGCCAAAATGTATTCGGCCACATGTCTTTGGTAAAAAAAATGTCAATAAGCGTATATTTATTGGTTTGCGCAAAAGTTATAGCGTCTACAAACTAGGGTACATTTTCTGGAATTTACACAGCTTTTAGTTTATGACTGCCTATGTCATTTCATGAGGTGCTAAAATGGCAGGGCAGTACAAAACCCCCCCAAATGACCCCATTTTGGAAAGTAGACACCCCAAGGAAATTGCTGAGAGGCATGTTGAACTCATTGAATATTTATTTTTTTTGTCCCAAGTGATTGAATAATGACAAAAATATAAAAAATAAATAAATAAAAAAAAAAATTACAAAAAGTTGTCACTAAATGATATATTGCTCACACAAGCCATGGGCATATGTGGAATTGCACCCCAAAATACATTCAGCTGCTTCTCCTGAGTATGGGGATACCACATGTGTGGGACTTTTTGGGAGCCTAGCCGCGTACGGGGCCCCGAAAACCAAGCACCGCCTTCAGGATTTCAAAGGGCATACATTTTTGATTTCACTCCTCACTACCTATCACAGTTTTGAAGGCCATAAAATGCCAAGATGGCACAAAACCCCCCAAATGACCCCATTTTGGAAAGTAGACACCCCAAGCTATTTGCTGAGAGGCATGTTGAGTCCATGGAATAGTTTATTTTTTGACACACATTGCGGGAATGTGACAATTTTTTTTTTTTTTTGCACAAAGTTGTCACTAAATGATATATTGCTCACACAGGCCATGGGCATATATGGTTGCACCCCAAAATACATTTAGCTGCTTCTCCTGAGTATGGGGATACCACATGTGTGGGACTTTTTGGGAGCCTAGCCGCGTACGGGGCCCTGAAAACCAAGCACCGCCTTCAGGATTTCTAAGGGCATAAATTTTTGATTTCACTCCTCACTACCTATCACAGTTTTGAAGGCCATAAAATGCCAAGATGGCACAAAACCCCCCCAAATGACCCCATTTTGGAAAGTAGACACCCCAAGCTATTTGCTGAGAGGCATGTTGAGTCCATGGAATATTTTATTTTTTGACACAAGTTGCGGGAAAGTGACAATTTTTTTTTTTTTTGCACAAAGTTGTCACTAAATGATATATTGCTCACACAGGCCATGGGCATATATGGAATTGCACCCCAAAATACATTTAGCTGCTTCTCCTGAGTATGGGGATACCACATGTGTGGGACTTTTTGGGAGCCTAGCCGCGTACGGGGCCCCGAAAACCAAGCACCGCCTTCAGGATTTCTAAGGGCATAAATTTTTGATTTCACTCCTCACTACCTATCACAGTTTTGAAGGCCATAAAATGCCAAGATGGCACAAAACCCCCCCAAATGACCCCATTTTGGAAAGTAGACACCCCAAGCTATTTGCTGAGAGGCATGTTGAGTCCATGGAATATTTTATATTTTGACACAAGTTGCGGGAAAGTGACAATTTTTTTTTTTTTTTTTTGCACAAAGTTGTCACTAAATGATATATTGCTCACACAGGCCATGGGCATATGTGGAATTACACCCCAAAATACATTCTGCTGCTTCTCCTGAGTATGGGGATACCACATGAGTGGCACTTTTTGGGAGCCTAGCTTCATACGGGGCCCCGAAATCCAATCACCGCCTTCAGGATTTCTAAGGGCGTTAATTTTTGATTTCACTCCTCACTACCCATCACAGTTTCGAAGGCCATAAAATGCCAAGATAGCACAAAACCCCCCAAAATGACCCCATTTTGGAAAGTAGACACCCCAAGCTATTTGCTGAGAGGCATGGCGAGTATTTTGCAGCTCTCATTTGTTTTTGAAAATGAAGAAAGACAAGAAAAACGTTTTTTTTTTTTCTTTTTTCAATTTTCAAAACTTTGTGACAAAAAGTGAGGTCTGCAAAATACTCACTATACCTCTCAGCAAATAGCTTTGGGTGTCTATTTTCCAAAATGGGGTCATTTGGGGGGGGTTTGTGCCATCTGGGCATTCCATGGCCTCTGAAACTGTGATAGGCAGTGAAGAGTGAAATCAAAAATTTACGCCCTTAGAAAGCCTGAAGGCGGTGCTTGGTTTTCGGGGTCCCGTACGCGGCTAGGCTCCCAAAAAGTCTCACACATGGGGTATCCCCGTATTCAGGAGAAGCAACAGAATGTATTTTGGGGTGTAATTTCACATATTCCCATGGCATGTTTGAGCAATATATCATTTAGTGACAACTTTGTGCAAAAAAAAAAAAAAAAAAAAAATTTGTCTTTTTCCCGCAACTTGTGTCACAATATAAAATATTCCATGGACTCGACATGCCTCTCAGCAAATAGCTTGGGGTGTCTACTTTCCAAAATGGGGTCATTTGGGGGGGTTTTGAACTGTCCTGGCATTTTATGCACAACATTTAGAAGCTTATGTCACACATCACCCACTCTTCTAACCACTTGAAGACAAAGCCCTTTCTGACACTTTTTGTTTACATGAAAAAATTATTTTTTTTTGCAAGAAAATTACTTTGAACCCCCAAACATTATATATTTTTTTTAAAGCAAATGCCCTACAGATTAAAATGGTGGGTGTTTCATTTTTTTTTTTCACACAGTATTTGCGCAGCGATTTTTCAAACGCATTTTTTGGGGAAAAAACACACTTTTTAACATTTTAATGCACTAAAACACACTATATTGCCCAAATGTTTGATGAAATAAAAAAGATGATCTTAGGCCGAGTACATGGATACCAAACATGACATGCTTTAAAATTGCGCACAAACGTGCAGTGGCGACAAACTAAATACATTTTTAAAAGTCTTTAAAAGCCTTTACAGGTTACCACTTTAGATTTACAGAGGAGGTCTACTGCTAAAATTACTGCCCTCGATCTGACCTTCGCGGTGATACCTCACATGCATGGTGCAATTGCTGTTTACATTTGACGCCAGACCGACGCTTGCGTTCGCCTTTGTGCGAGAGCAGGGGGGGACAGGGGTGCTTTTTTTTTTTTTTTTTTTTTTCTTATTATTTTTTTGCTTTTTTATCTTATTTTTAAACTGTTCCTTTCATTTTTTTTTTTTTATCATTTTTATTGTTATCTCAGGGAATGTAAATATCCCCTATGATAGCAATAGGTAGTGACAGGTACTCTTTTTTGAAAAAATTGGGGTCTATTAGACCCTAGATCTCTCCTCTGCCCTCAAAGCATCTGACCACACCAAGATCGGTGTGATAAAATGCTTTCCCAATTTCCCAATGGCGCTGTTTACATCCGGCGAAATCTAAGTCATGAAATGCTCGTAGCTTCCGGTTTCTTAGGCCATAGAGATGTTTGGAGCCATTCTGGTCTCTGATCAGCTCTATGGTCAGCTGGCTGAATCACCGGCTGCATTCTCAGGTTCCCTGTTGGGACAGGAGAGCCAGAGAAAAACATGGAAGACGGTGGGGGGGGGCATTCCCTCCCACTGCTTGTAAAAGCAGTCTAGAGGCTAATTAGCCACTAGGATTGCTTTTATATGAAAGCCGACCGCTGGCTGAAAAGAATGATACCAAGATGATACCTAAACCTGCAGGCATCATTCTGGTGTAACCACTCAAAGTCCAGCAACATACCAGTACATTGCTGGTCCTTGTTGGGCATACATTGTAAACTTTTTTTTCATGCAGCCTGTGGGCTGAACGAAAAAAAGATCTTGATCGGTGGGTATGCCCACCATTAGAATACCTCCCTTCATCCACCCACTTCTAATGATGGGCATACATGCACCGTTTTATATATGCCGAAGCATGGAGGCATCCTCCCACAAAAGGCATAAGCAAATCGCTCCTCCACCCACTGCTGCCCCCACGCTTCGGCATATATGCTGAAGTATGTAACTGTGGTGGTGAAATCACCTCCGACAGCGCTGGAGTCACGGCTTTATGTATCGTGGGAGCAAACGCTGTTGCTGTCAAGATAAATAAATCCGCGCTGCAACTGAATGGTGTACCTGCTAAGCAAATGATGGTAAACAAAGTAACATTACAGTATAACAGTATTACTTACCATACCTGCAAAGCAAATGCAAAAAAAAAACATAGTAAAAAATAAAACATTTAACGCAACCTGTGCCTACCTAAAATATATATATGCCGAAGCATGGGGGCATCCTCCCACAAAAGGCAGGAGCAAATCGCTCCTCCACCCACTGCTGCCCCCACGCTTCGGCATATATGCTGAAGTATGTAACTGTGGTGGTGAAATCACCTCCGACAGCGCTGGAGTCACGGCTTTATGTATCTTGGGAGCAAACGCTGTTGCTGTCAAGATAAATAAATCCGCGCTGCAACTGAATGGCGTACCTGCTAAGCAAATGATGGTTAACAAAAAACAAAGTAATATTACAGTATAACAGTAATACTTACCATACCTGCAAAGCAAATACAAAAAAAAAACATAGTAAAAAATAAAACATTTAACGCAACCTGTGCCTACCTAAAATATATATATGCTGAAGCATGGGGGCATCCTCCCACAAAAGGCAGGAGCAAATCGCTCCTCCACCCACTGCTGCCCCCACGCTTCAGCATATATGCTGAAGTATGTAACTGTGGTGGTGAAATCACCTCCGACAGCGCTGGAGTCACGGCTTTATGTATCGTGGGAGCAAACGCTGTTGCTGTCAAGATAAATAAATCCGCGCTGCAACTGAATGGCGTACCTGCTAAGCAAATGATGGTTAACAAAAAACAAAGTAACATTACAGTATAACAGTAATACTTACCATACCTGCAAAGCAAATACAAAAAAAAAAACAGTAAAAAATAAAACATTTAACGCAACCTGTGCCTACCTAAAATATATATATGCCGAAGCATGGGGGCATCCTCCCACAAAAGGCAGGAGCAAATCACTCCTCCACCCACTGCTGCCCCCACGCTTCGGCATATATGCTGAAGTATGTAACTGTGGTGGTGAAATCACCTCCGACAGCGCTGGAGTCACGGCTTTATGTATCGTGGGAGCAAACGCTGTTGCTGTCAAGATAAATAAATCCGCGCTGCAGCTGAATGGCATACCTGAAAACAAAAAAATGGTTAAAGCACATTAAACTATAAAAAAATTACATACCTGAAAAGCAAACATGATAAAACATAACAATAAAACATTGCAGAATAGAATACAGTAAAAAAGAGCAGAACAATAGAGAGAAAATAGAGAGAGAGAGAACAATAAAACGACAACTATTTTTGGTTTTTTTATTTTATATTTTTTTTGTGTATTTTTTTTTTTTTACATTTTTTTTTTATAACTGTAACTTTTAAAACTGTAACGGTTCCAGGTTTGGGTCTCTCAAAATGCGATGGCATCTTGGGAGACCCTGTGAAAGTGTGTCCTAGTCTGTGCAGTGCTGTACCCTACGCTAAAACTCAACTAGTGTATGGTAGCGTTCAAAACATTCACCAATGCAAAGACCAGGATTGCCAGGACAGGAGGGACAATAATACCGGGTGTCACGCCTAAATCCGCGCTTGCTGCAGACACGTCATTTTCTTTGGGGGGCTCGTTGGGTAGGGGTACTCTGGAGGACATAAGGAAAATGCCTCTCATGCAGCCGGCCTACTGCATTTGGTTGGGGAAGGTGAGGTGGAGCACCGTCTGGAAACAGAAGGGCTCTGACGATCTCTTCCTGGAATTTAAGGAAGGATCCAGTCCGTCCTGAAGCTCTGTATAGCACATGAGCGTTCAGCAAAGCCAACTGAATTAAGTATACAGACACTTTTTTGTACCAGCGTCTGGCCTTACGGGCAATTAGGTACGGCGCCAACAACTGGTCGTTGAGGTCCACCCCTCCCATATTTTGGTTATATTCATTTACACAGAGGGGTTTCTCCACAACACCAGTCGCCGTAGTAATTTGGGTCGTCGTGTCTGCATGAAGGGAGGTAAGAACGAAAACATTCTTATTGTCCCTTCACTTCATAGCGAGCAAGTTATTACACTGCAAGCAGGCACTCTCCCCCAGCCTAAGACGGGAATCTACAAGCCTCTGAGGAAAGCCCCGGCGATTAGGTCGCACGGTGCCACATGCTCCAATTTGATGATCAAAAAGGTGACTAAAAAGTGGCACGCTCGTGTAATAATTGTCCACGTACAAGTGGTACCCCTTTCCGAATAAGGGTGACACCAAGTCCCACACTATCTTGCCAGCGCTTCCTATGTAGTCAGGGCAGTTTGTCGGCTCTACGTGACTATCTTCGCCCTCGTAAACCATAAATCTACATGTATAGCCTGTGGCCCTGTCACAGAGCTTATACATCTTGACCCCGTATCTGGCACGCTTGCTGGGAAGGTACTGTTTGAATGACAAGCGGCCAGAAAATTTAATCAGGGACTCATCAACGCAGACAACTTGATGGGGAGTAAACAAGTCTGCAAAACGTTGGTTGAAGTGGTTTACGAGGGGCCGAATTTTGTAGAGCCGATCGTATCCAGGGTCTCCACGAGGACGACAGAGTTCATTGTCGTTGAAGTGCATGAACCGCAAAATCTGCTCGTATCGTGCCCTGGCCATGGAAGCAGAGAACACGGGCATATGGTGAATTGGGTCAGTGGACCAATATGACTGCAACTCACTCTTTTTGGTTATGCCCATGTTGAGGGAAAGGCCCAGAAAGATCTTAAATTCGGAGACCGTAATTGGTCTCCAATCTCTGGCAAGGGAGGACTGGGGAATAGTGGCGATGTGTTGACCAGCATATAAATTGCTTTGGTCCACAATAGATCTATAAAGATCTTCGGTGAAAAACAGTGAATAAAAATCCAGTGGCGTAAAATCAACTGTTTCCACCTGAATTCCGGGTTGGCCAGTAAATGGGGGCAATACGGGTGCTGCAGAAGTGGTGGGTACCCAATTCGGATTGGCGAATGCAGCAGGAAGGGCACTATGGGCACGACGGGCCTGTGTTCGTCTTCTAGGTGGCAGCGGGACCCTACTAGTGCTTGCCACCTCACCAGCTTGAACTGCACTTATGAGACTCGCCACGTCACCACGTGATACTGCAGTGCTGGATGTACGACCAGGGTGTACTAGGCCGCTGGTGCTTGCCAGTTCACCAGAAGGAATAGCGGCACTAGTACTGCTCTGCTCCATACGAGGGACCTGCGGTTCTTGCACTTCAAGGACAGAAGAAGAAGTTCGGGGTCTGGTACGCCTGACCCTAGCAGGGACCACAACTCCGTCGTCAGAGCTATCTGTCATGGAGCCGCTGTCCTCTACAGGATCGTATTCTGAGCCTGAACTTGACAGATGAGTGACTTCCTCTTCACTATCTGTCATGCTCAGAAACGTGTAGGCCTCTTCACTAGTGTACCTTCGATTTGCCATTTTGGGCTCTAAATTTAGGGGTACACTAGTGAGACTCACAGGCAAAAAAGCTCCTGACTGTCAGCGACTGATTCAAAACGCTACCAAAAAACTGTTAGCGATCGCAGGGATCAGGCCTGACTCTGCGAACGCTGCAGTTATGTGTGGTTAGTGTTTTGTGACAGTTATCGATCGATACTGCACTTGGGTGGGCTGGGCAGGGCTGGGCCGAGGAGCAAAACGCAGGTGCTAGCAGGTATCTGGGCTGATCCCGCTAACACTGCGTTTTTTTGGGGGACCCTAAACTGCTGGGGAGTATAGATCTGATCGGATCAGATATCGATCCGTTCAGATACTATAGCACTAAGGGAGGTGTATGCTGCGTGCGTGGGTGTTAGCGGTACTGGCGCAAACCTGACGCTGCCTGGGGCGACGCAGACCTTATCTGACCCTAAAAACTTAACTTATATCACCGCCGGGCAATTAGGGGGTTAAACCTTTATAAGGTAATAAACGGCGGGTGCCCTAAAACTATAATAAACTATAAAAAACTACAAAAAACAAACCAACTAACCAGCGTCACCCGTAACAATTATATGGTGATCACTGGTGAAAGGGTTAACTAGGGGGCAATCAAGGGGTTAAAACCTTTAGAAGGTAGTATATGGGGGTCCCTGTCGCTATAAAACACTGACGGCGAACCTATATACTTACCTCCCTAACTAGCGTCACCTGTGTCACTAATACAGCGATCAGAAAAACGATCGCTTAGTGACACTGGCGACGGGGGGTGATCACGGGGTTAAAACTTTATTAGGGGGGGTTAGGGGGGTACCCTGGACCTAAGAGGGGGTACCCTAGACCTAAAGGGGGCTAACCTAACTGCCCTAACACTTATAACTGACACAAACTGACACCAATGCAATAATCAGAAAAAAAAAAAAACCTGCTATTGGTGTCAGTATGTGTGGGGGTACAGGGGGGTGATCAGGGGGTGGCTGGGGGCTGACAGGGGGGTGACAAGTGTGCCTGCGTGTTCTACTGTTAGTGTAGTGTTGGTGCACTTACTTGGATGTCTTCTCTCCTCGGCGCCGGATCAAAAAGACCGGCTCGAGGAGAGATGACATCACTTCCTCCGCTTCTGTTTACATTCACAGAAGCCGAGGAAGCCCATCATTGGCCAGGAGCGATCGCGAGGGGGGAGCCACAAATGAGTGGCCTCCTCCTCACCTTCGATCGACCCTGACCTGAATCCGACCGCCGCTGGCACCGGGGGGGGTCCGATCGGACTCCCCACCCGCTGGCAGGCAAGGACGTACCTGTAAGTCCTTTTGCCTGCCCGTGCCATTCTGCCGACGTACATCGTCGTGCGGCGGTCGGCAAGTGGTTAATGCAGCGCATTCTTTTGTTCTTTATAATGCTAGAAGAATTAATTTGTTTTGCTGCTGATATTCATACAGACTTATTTCTTTATTATTTCTCGTGATCTCCTGAATAATCTTTTTTGTTTTTAAAGCCAGATCTCCATAATAATGTTTAGAATTATTATTATTTTTTTTAATCAAGATCTCTTGTTTTTTTGATGATTTTTAAATTATTTTATAGTGATCTTTTTTTTTTTGTGTGTCAATTTTCCACAATAACATTATTATCTTGTGTTTTTAAAGCTCAAGGAGGTTGGTTGTTGTCCCTTGTTAATTTGACATTGTATTTTTGAAATGTACCTGCCTACTCACAAACAAACTGTCCTTTTTGAAGAAAAACACATAGGCAAGTATTTTCATATAAAAAAAATCTACCTTTATTCTGGCTCATAGCAAAATAAAGAGGAAGGCAACGCTGGAGAAATTGCTTGCATTTGCAAAGCCTTTGTACCCCAGGGCACACATCAACTCTTTGTAACTAAAAATTAGTAGCCTGAGAAGTCCATATAATAGGGAGCACAATCTGGTCCAGGACTTCCAGAGATCATGAACAGCAGCAGATGACATATATGTCCCCAGGCTGTGGTACTACAACAGCCTGCGTCTTCTGTCAGACCAGACTGAACCCAGGCCATCACTTTCTTGTCTTCCCTGCATCCTTCCCTCCACGCTTCCCTGCAGCCCTCCCTGCAGCCTTACCTGCAGCCTTCCTTGGAGGCTGTGGCTCTGGAGGTGGACTTGTGGCAGGAGAAGGAGGAGGAGGAGGATGGGCAAGCGCACATAAGTACATGTTCTCACTAATTTGGCCCCTCAACCCCTTCCGAAGAGACTGAAAAATAAGATTCTCACACATGAAGTGTTGGTCCTCCTCCATTTGCTGCAATTTTGCAGCTACATAGCAGCCATAGGCCTCTTCAGCGTTGGGGGGGGGGTTTCAGGGCCACATTAGCCTCCTTAATGAGGCCCAGTGCTGCCTCCTCCACGTTACTCCCTTTCCTGGCCCTTTTTGTTGTAAGGTGGAGGGGAGGTACCTGGGATTGGGTAAGGCTACTGGGCCTGGCCACCTCCTGGCTGACACCTACCCCCGCCTCCTCCTGGCTGACACTTACCCCCGCCTCCTCCTGGCTGACACTTACCCCCGCCTCCTCCTGGCTGACACTTACCCCCGCCTCCTCCTGGCTGACACTTACCCCCGCCTCCTCCTGGCTGACACTTACCCCGGCCTCTTCCTGGCTGACACTTACCCCCACCTCCTCCTGGCTGCCACATTCCAGAGCCTCGTCCTGGCTGAGGTCTTCCTGTGTATGGAAAAGGTACATAGTTGAAGTTTTTGGTTCATCAATCACACACAATTTTCAGCTCATGATTGTTGCAAATTGAATGTTAATAAATAGAAAAGACTATGATTCTGAGCCCAGCATTTTTCATTCTTGTCACAATCATTTTTGGCCCCTACCCTACAAACATCTTTTCTTCAATCATTCATTTGTTAGCAATAATAACATCTAGTTAACACCAATAATTTTTGGACACTAAATATGTTCAAAAATACTATACCAGGCTCCAGCTGGGCTCCACAACTTCTTCCGGGATGGAAGGCCCAGGTTGGTCCTCGGAAACCTCAGCTGGGGTTGAGAGAAGGGAGGATGGAAGTGTAGAAAGTGATTCCCTGGCTTCAATCTGGTCTTCCAGAAACCGCATTCTGTTGTAGTACCACAGACTGGGTACATACACATCCTTTGCTGCTGCTCCTGACAGCAATAAAAACCTAATAGGTCTACTAATACCTCTCCACTCTGTTTCAAACTAAAAAAAAAGTTTTTCCTTTAGTTATACTTTAAATAAATACAAAAATCTGATTTTTTATACTATTTTCTTTCAAAATTTGACATTTAAATATTTTTAGTTTAGTTGTTTTTGATAAACCACGTGTGTCTTGTGAAAGCAGCTTCCCTTTGACTGGTATTCTAGTCACCTTTTTTCTTTTGTATTAATACATATGCTGCAGGGACCGCACTGACTTCGCGAGTTTGCATATTTCTACAGTGTAAACCATTTATTATGATTTGTATTATGCAGGATTTATATAGCTCCATTTTATCTCTTTATTAGCAATAAAAACTGACAGGGGTTCTAATTCCTGTCCACCGTATCCATCCCACTGGAACACGCATGAGATAAAATACTGCATGGTTTTGTGAAATAAATACTACATAAGTATCGCATGCCTTATTTTTGTAGCTTTTCTTGTAAATGTCCAAAAAACTTTTTGAAAAATGCTATGAGGTATTTTACTGCAAATTTTAAAGAGGAAAATACCACTTTGTAAATGGAGCCCGCTGTTGCATTCATAGGAAATACACAGATCCGTTTTAACTTAAAGTGGTTGTAAAGCCACTTGTAAAGTTTCAACAATCCCCTCTGATAGATAATGCTATGTTCCCCAGTGTGTGTGATTTAAAAAAAAAAAGCCATTACGTCCCTTATTCCATAGCGCCGATCGCCGCTCACGTGACCACCCAGCTCTCTCCTTTCCCAGGCTGATGGCTACAGTGGGAGGGGCCCGAGAACTCCCGCTGATGTCAGCCAGGAGCCCGAAAGGACAGGAGGAGAGAGCCTGGGGTCACGTGAGCGCTGATCAGCACTATGTAATAAGGTACATAGTGGCTTTTTTTTTTTTTAATCACACACACTGGGGAACATAGCTCTATCTAACAGAGGAGATTGGAGAGACTTTACACTATTATTCTATCATCAGGAGGGGAGGGATCGGGGAGCTGACAGGCAGGGAGGGAGGGGGGGGTGGAGGACAGAGGAGAGCTGTGGATGACGGGGCAAGTATAAAATGACCACGGTGTCAGGGCTCAGCAACCATGATAAACCGTGGTCAGAGGGGAGGGCATAACCAGGCTTGATCAGCCAGGTATTTTAGATGATACAGGGGGCCAAGTTACACAGCACAAGCACTGTGCTGTATAACATGCTTTAACCACTTCTGCCCCAGAAGATTTTCCCCTTTAATGACCAGGCCATTTTTTGTGATACGGCACAGCGTCACTTTAATTGACAATTGTGCGGTCATGCAGCGTTGTTCCCAAACAAAATTTTTTTTCCTCACAAATAGAGCTTTCTTTTGGTGGTATTTGATTACCTCTGCGGTTTTTATCAATTTTGAAAAAAAAATACAATATTTTATACTTTTTGCTATAATAAATATCCAAAAAAATGTTTTTAAAAAACAATTTCTTTTTAATGGCGGCAATCTGCGATTTTTAGCAGAACTGCGACATTGCAGGCAGACCGGACACTTTTGACACATTTTTGGGACCATTAACATTTATACAGCGATCAGTGCTATAAAAATGCACTGATTACTGTGTTAATGTCACTGGCAGGGAAGAGGTTAACACTAGGGGGCGATCAAGGGGTTAAATGTGTTCCCTCATGTGTGTTTCTAACTGTGGGGGGATTGGAATGACTAGAGGAAGAGACAGATCGCTGTTCTTGATTACTATGAACAGACGATCTGTCTCTCCTTTCCTGTCAGTATGGCGATTTGCGGGAACAAGTTGTCCTGCCACCGTATAATGATGGCGGCTGGTCAGCAAGTGGTTAAAGGAAAAGGAGTTTTTTTTTTTTTAGGGTTACAAACATTTTAAGGTACTGGGAACTGATTGAATAGTTTTGCATAGAATAGGTAAGATTTAAAGGACAAGTTTTCTTTAGAAAAATAAAAATCATAAATGCACATTTTTTTGCAGGTAAAAAAAAATGTGCATTTACATAGTTACATAGTAGGCAAGGTTGAAAAAAGACACAAGTCCATTAAGTCCAACCTATGTGTGTGATTATATGTCAGTATTACATTGTATATCCCTGAATGTTGTGGTCGTTTAGGTGCTTATATAATAGTTTTTTTAAATTATCGATGTTCCCTGCTGAAACCAACGCCTGTGGAAGAGAATTCCACATCCTAACCGCTCTTACAGTAAAGAACCCTCTAAGCAGTTTAGGGTTAAACCACTTTTCTTCTAATTTTAGTGAATGGCCACGTGTCTTATTAAATCCCCTTTAGTGGAAAAGTTTTATCCCTATTGTGGGGTCACCAGTATGGTATTTGTACATTGAAATCATATCCCCTCTCAAGCGTCTCTTCTCCAGAGAGAATAAGTTCAGTGCTCGCAACCTTTCCTCATAACTAATATTCTACTGACCTTTTATTAGCTTTGTTGCCCTTCTTTGTACTCGCTCCATTTCCAGCACATTCTTCCTGAGGACTGGTGCCCAGAACTGGACAGCAAACTTCAGGTGCGGCCGGACCAGAGTCTTGTAGAGCGGGAGAATTATCGTTTTATCTCTGGAGTTGATCCCCTTTTTAATGCATGCCAATATTCTGTTTGCTTTGCTTGCAGCAGCTTGGCATTGCATGCCATTGCTAAGCCTATCATCTACTAGGACCCCCAGGTCCTTTTCCATCCTAGATTCCCCCAGAGGCTCTCCCCCAGTTAGTAGATTGCATTCATATTTCTGCCACCCAAATGCATTATTTTACATTTTTCTACATTAAACCTCCTTTGCCATGTAGTTGCCCACCCCATTAATTTGTTCAGATCTTCTTGCAAGGTTTCCACATCCTGCGGAGAAGTTATTGCCCTGCTTAGCTTTAAGGATGAGCCGAATACTCCCCGGTTCGGTTCGCACCAGAACTTGCGAACAGGCAAAAAATTTGTTCGAACACCGTTAAAGTCTATGTGACACAAACGTGAAAAATCAAAAGAGCTCAGTTTAAAGGCTTATATGCATGGTATTGTCATAAAAAATGTTTGGGGACCTTGGTCCTGCCCCAGGGTACATGGATCAATGCAAAAAAAAAGTTTTAAAAACTGCCTTTTTTCAGGAGCAGTGATTTTAATAATGCTTAAAGTGAAACAATAAAAGTGAAATATTCCTTTAAATTTCGTACCTGGTGGGTGTCTATAGTATGCCTGTAAACTGGCTCATTTTTCCCATGTTTAGAATAGTCCCGCAGCAAAATGACATTTCTAAAGGAAAAAAAGTAATTTAAAACTGCTCGCGGCTATAATGAATTGTCAGGTCCCGACAATATAGATAAAACTCATTGAAAAAAAACGACATGGGTTCCCCCCAGTCCATTACCAGGCCCTTTGGGTCTGGTATGAATATTAAGGGGGACCCCAAACCAAAAGTTAAAAAAAATTGCGTGGGGGTCCCCCCAAATTCCATACCAGGCCCTTCAGGTCTGGTATGGATATTAAGGGGAACCCTGCGCCAATTTTTTTTTTTTAATGGCGTAGGGGTCCCCTTCAAAATCCAGGGTCTGGTATGTTCCCAGGAACACTGCTTGTCACCAACGCTGGTAAACAGCCATTGGCCAGTGGCTGTTTACCACGTGATCAGCTGTGATCCTTTCACAGCCAATCACTAAATGTAAATACAGAGCGGTAACAAGATGTTACTGGGTTCTCCTCCTCACACACCGATCGTGTGGGAGAAGGAGATTGCGGTAACATCCCATTACCGCTTACAGTGTACACCAATCACACTGTTTGCCCCCCCAATAAAGAGGACCTGTCATTACCCATCAAAGTACCTGTCATCACCCATCAAAGTACCTGTCACAGTTCATCTGAGTACCTGTCACAGTTCATCTGAGTACCCGAGTACCTGTCACAGTCCATCTGAGTACCCGAGTACCTGTCACAATCCATCTGAGTACCCGAGTACCTGAGTAGCTGTCACAGTCCATATGAGTACCAGAGTACCTGAGTAACTGTCACAGTTCATATGAGTACCGAGTAGCTGAATACCTGTCACCACCCTTCAGAGTACCTGAATACCAGTCACCAGCCCATCAGAGTACCCGAGTACCTATCTGTAGCCCATCAGAGTACCCGAGTACCTGTCACCAGGCCATCAGAGTACCCAAGTACCTGTAACCAGCCCATCAGAGTACCCGAGTACCTATCTGCAGCCCATCAGAGTACCCGAGTACCTATTTTCTACTTTCTAAAAAGGGGGTCATTTGGGGGTTATTTGTACTTTCCTGACTTGTTAATGTCTCAGGAAATGAGATTCACCTGATGTACTGAAAGTCTGATCAGATGTGATCAATTTTCAGTGATTGGTACCATAGTTTGTAGACTCTATGGCCCCTTTCACACGAGGCGGGCTCCATTTCTACGGAGCCCGCCTCGGTCCGCCGGCTCAGCGGGAGATCTGTCCGTTGATCTCCGCTGAGCCAGCGGATGACAGGTCCCTCTCTGCTCACTGAGCGGGGAGGGGCTTGTCAGGCGCCGCTCCCGCCTATGGAGGGATCGGACGAAAACGGACAGCGTGTCCGTTTTCGTCAGATCTCCCCCGATCCGATCCACAAGCGACGGACCTGGACGTAGGGCCATCCGTCTGCTCTTCAGTGGATCGGACCGGGTCGGATGTCAGCGGACATGTCTCCGCTGACATCCGACGCTCCATAGACTAACATGGAGCGCCCATTCAGGTCCGCCGTCAAAAGTGACAGGCGGACCTGAACGGTCCGATCGTGTGAAAGGGGCCTATAACTTGTACATAAAAAGATATGTAGCAGTATAAATTTTGGCCAAAATTTATGAAGAAAAATTACTAATTAGCAAAATTTTATGACAAAAACAAAGAAAAAGGCATTTATTTTCACAAAATTTACGTTCTTTTTTTATTTATAGCACAAAAAATAAAAAAACCATTAGTGATTTAATACCACCAAAAGAAAGCTCTATTTGTGTTAAAAAAGGATGCAAATTTCATATGGGTACAGTGTTGCATGACTGAGTAATTGTGATTCAAATTGTGAGAGCACTGAAAGCTGAAAATTGGTCTGGGCAGGAAGGGGGTGTAAGTGCCCAGTATTAAGGTGGTTAAAGCTGCTGACTGTTCATCTATTGTTGTCGCTATTCCATTGGGGAAATTTTTCTTCACCACCTTTTACAGAGATACGAGAGAGGAGATCATCCTCCATAATAGGTGTCACTGTAACAGGTGTCCTCATTGGAAGATTTGCCTTCACCACTTGTTCTAGCAACAACAGGGACTGAAGTGAATTTACAATATGTAAAGCGCTGTGTAAAATTGTTGGTGATATTTATAGACCTATAATAATCATAATACAACAGACTCTAGTCATAGTGTCAGGGCCTTAGGGGAAGAAATCATTAATGCATCAATGTGGTTGGTTGTAGAAAAACCTGTTTAGGTTAGAAATGAATCAATATTGAGCAACAAGATTGAACAACAATGATAATACACAGAAATAAAAAAATGACCCAATTTGAAGACATTCTTGCAGTGGTTCTTAGTAAGAAAATTATTTTCATTTCCTTCACAACCGCCATAGATGAATTGTTCACAATTTCTAGTGTGTTTATTATAGAAATAGAGATGAAAGGACCTCTTACACGGACCTTTTTATTGCCGGTAAGTTATAGATTGCACCTGGAAAATACAAAATTTACAAATGTAAGAAACATTAAAAGAGATAATGGATGTTAAACACCAAGACTATTGGAAACTTACAGAAAAAGTATAATCAGTGCTGGGTATACCACTAGAAAGCCTGAGCTCATACCTCCAACTGTCCAGGTTTCTGCAGGTCTGTCCTGTGATTTTAACTAAATTTTAACTAAATGTAAACTATAATATTCAACTCTGACATCTTACCACCAATGCTGGGGCACGATTCTTCCCATTGATGGCATGCCCCCTCAAGCCATGCCCACTATTCCTCTCAATTCAGTCACACCTACCGTACTTTTCAACCCACACGCCATTGTGACCCTGGCTTTGTCATTATATCCCTGATATTTTCAAGTGGTTAATACCCCCTTTTTTTTTTCAAAATAACAAAGAGGTTTATACTTGCCTGCTCTGTGCAACGGAATCGCACAGAGCGCCCCTGAACCTCCTCTTCACGCAAGTGGCACGCAAGTGGCGGCGGACTTCCGGTTTCCAGCTTTATGCTGGTTTTATGCTTGTTTTTATCTTGTAGAAAGTAAGTGGAATACTGCGTCCTTTTACTACTATTTTAATAAACGGAATTAGGCTATATACTTTCCCTTTTTTCTGCCATAATACCATCAATAAGGAGAATCTTTATCTACAAAGAAGGAGCCTTGTCAGAGGACTACTGATCTCAGTATTTCAGATGATTTTCAAAGCGCATATCTGTTATGGGAGTCCAAAGCAGCTGGTGAGTGAGCGGGCACACAGGAGGGGGGCACGGATTGCACCGATTTTGTTTATAGCGCCTGGGACTACAACACTTTACACTTGATTGAGAATATCACCAATAATGATGGACTTTTTTTGTTTTTGATTTTTGCAATTTTGAACTATGACTTATGGACATTTGAATTACTGTATATATATGAGTTTATTTTGTGATTGCATATTGATACTAGTATTCACAGTAGGGATGAGCCGAACATCCCCCAGTTCGTTTCGCACCAGAACTTGCGAACAGGCAAAAAATGTGTACGAACACGCGAACACTGTTAAATAATGCTTAAAGTGAAACAATAAAATTGAAATATTCCTTTAAATATTGTGCCTGGGGGGTCTCTTTAGTATGCCTGTAAAGTAGCGCATTTTTCCCGTATTTAGAACAATACCACAGCAAAATTACATTTCTAAAGGAAAAGAAGTCATTTAAACTGATTGCGGCTATAATGCATTGTCGGATCCAGGCAATATAGATAAAAAATCATTGAAAATAAAATTGTATGGGGACCTGGATCCTGCCCCAGGGGACGTGTATCAATGCAAAAAAAAGTTTTTAAAACGGAAATTTTTTTTTAGGAGGAGTGATTTTAATAATGCTTAAAGTGGAACAATAAAAATGAAATATTCCTTTAAATATCGCGCCTGGGGGGTGTCTATAGTATGCATGTAAAGTAGTGCAGTTTTCCAATGTTTATAACAGTACCACAGCAAAATGACATTTCTAAAGGAACATTTTTTTATTTAAAACTGATCGTGGCTGTAATCTATTGTCGGATTAGAAAAAATTCATTGAAAAAAACGGCATGGGTCCCCCCATTCCATTACCAGGCCCTTTGGGTCTGGTATGAATATTAAGGGGTACCCTGCACAAAAAAAAATGCGTGGGGGTCCTCCCAAAAATCATACCAGGCCCTACAGGTCTAGTATGGATTTTAAGGGGAACCCTGCGCCAAAATTTTAAAAAATGGCATAGGGGTCCCCCCAAAATCCACACCAGACCCTTATCTGAGCATGCAACCTGGCAGGCCACAGGAAAAGAGGGGGGTACGAGAGAGCGCCCCCCTCCTCAACCGTACCAGGCCACATACCCTCAACATGGGGAGGATGTTTTGGGGTCCCCCCAAAACATCTTGTCCCCATGTTGATGGGGACAAGGGCCTCATCCTCATAACCCTTGCCTGGTGGTTGTGGGGGCCTGCGGGTGGGGGGCTTATTGGAATCTGGAAGCCCCCTTTAACAAGGGGACCCCCAGATCCCGCCCCCCCATGTAAATGGGTATGGGGTACATTGTACCCCTACTAATTCACCAAAAAAAGTGTCAAAAATAGTAAAAATTACAGGAGACATATTGGGACAAGTCCTTTGTTAAAAAATAAAAAATAAAAATGTCCCGCAATGTAAATCCATCTTCGATGACAGCGCCTAACGGACCAAAAAAAGAAAAAAAACCCTGCAACAACTCGCCGACTGACTCTTCTTCGCGATGACAGCTGTCATATAACTGAGGGCGGGACCACCCGGTGATGTAAATGGGTGACCCTGTCCTACTCTGATGCCACGGGGCTACCCGGTGACGCAAACGCCCTCAGCTATATAACATCTGTTATTGGGAAGAAAGGTCAGTCAGCGGAAGCCTCCCATGGAGGTGGAGTTGTTGCTTTTTTTCCTTTATTTTTGCGGTCCGTTGGGCGCTGTCACTAGTGGAAACCGAGCCTAAATGAAAAGCGGGTTTTTGTGCATGTGAATTGCATTCTGATGGGCCAATCTCACTGTTAACATTGCTAGCCATCAGATTTGTCTGTAGTCTCTACAGCGCATGCGTATGAATAATGATCAGATTTTACTCCTGCGGGCGAAGTACCCACGGTAGTAAAATCCAATCGTTAAGCCCTGGTTCACGCTGAGCTGTGGGATTGAAAGCGTGCGAGTTCAGCAGAACTCGCTTGCTTTCATTCCCGCATGTCAGTTCCGACTTCGCGGATTGGGGAATTCCAGAGACATCTGTGAGGGTTTCTGCACAGATGTCAATGGAAATCGCACCCCAAAATCGCCAAAAGTAGTACAGAAACTACTTTTGGAAATTGGTGCGGCATTGCACTGATTCGGACAGTGCCATTGCTGGCAATTGCTGCCGATTGGACATGTCAAATCCCATCAATGTGAACCAGGGTTAAGGCTCCTTTTACACTTGTGCGACTTGAAAGCTGCAAGATTTTGACGCGACTTGAAGCAATGCCTGTGTAATCCTGAGGTCTCTGCCTCAAGTCACATCAAAGTCGAACCAAAGTAGTGCAGGGACTACCTTGAAGTTGCACAGATAGGAACGGTACCCATTGGAAATCATGGTGTATGACTTGTCATGCGACTTTGCAGTCCCAAGTCACAGGACAAGTTGCACAAGTGTGAAAGGGGCTGTCTGTACCTTATCACTGCTGCTACCTGATCATTGATTTAGTGTATTGTTCTACTGGTGGTGACTCATGATTCTTGCAGTGTACAGTGTTGTACTAACAACTCATATGATACATTTACTCAGTGTACTGTGTACTGAATTTTTTTAAAGGGGTTATAAACCCTCGTGAAAAAACACCTGGCAGTGACCGGCCCCCCAGCCCCCCGTTTTATTTACCTGAGCCCCGAATTTCCCTCAGCGGGGACGCGTTGTCTCTCTCTCCACGGGGTCTTGGCTCTTGATTGGATAGATTGATAGCAGCGCAGCCATTGGCTCCCTCTGCTGTCAATCAAATTCAATGACGAGTCCGGCATTCGTGTCTATGGACAAAAATGCTGGACCCGGGAGAGCACTTCTCCTAGGGGGTTATCTGATGCGGGGAGGAGCTGCGAGAGTCGGCGGGGGGCCCCAGAAGAGGATGTTCGGGGCCACTCTGTGCAAAACGAGCTGCACAGTGGAGGTAAGTATGATATGTTTGTTATTTAAAAAAAAAAAAGAAGAGAAGAGCCTTTACAATCACTTTAAGTTTGTATCCAGTTCAGTGTGCTGTGACTGGGCTGATTGGTTGCAGGGAGGGGCTGAGCGCTCCCACTCTAGGATCCTATTACCAGACCTGCTCTGCTGCTATTGAGTCCATAGTGAACTGTTTCAAACGGATCAGTTCAGTCAGATGAATTGATTCATCCAGTTCCCTGAAAAGAATCGATTGAAAAGAATGATTCGTTCATGAACACAGGAGGGCTTCAGATGCCCACAGCCAAAATGGAACCTGCCTGCTTCCGAGATCTGTGAGTAACAAACTATTTTTCAAGAAAGTAAAAGCGCAATAAATATGACATGTTAGAAATGTTCATTTACAGGTTTTGACAATTACAGAGCAGACTTAAAAAAAAAAAAAATGTTTGGGGGACTGGAACTCCGCTTTAAGACCCACCTCCTGTCCTGATGGCCAGGAGGAGAAGCCGGAAGACAATAGCGAATATTGATTCGCTAATGTCACAAGTGTGTGGGTTCGGGGAGCTGAGCCCAACCATTTTGAAGCCAATTAGAGCCCCAGGCTCTAATCATGTGCTTCAAAAAGCAGTCTGGTGCCCCGCATGGAGATTAGGGGTATGACACCCTTGTGCCCCTTATGGACCGGCCGCTGCTGAAAACGTCCAGGTCTCCAATGCTCTTAATATCCAAGCCAGTGATTGATAAACCTTTATCTTTTTCTATTCGTATTTTTGTCTTGTATTTAGTTTTGAGATTTCTGCAATGCAAATTCTGATGTTGACTGTGAAGATAAATATTGAAGATGGCCTCCCTCCATCAGAGGCATTAAGACCACTCCCAGGGGCAGACCAATAGACCTGGCCAGTCTTGCTGTGGGTGTGGTCTCTCCTCTCTATAACTATCCACCTGGAATCTGGGATCAGTCTGCAGAATAACACCGACTCTTCATTGCTTTTGGTGGAAAAGGCTTCAACATGACAACTATATGTTCCCTTGCTGTGATTGCTGCCAGTCTGTTGGTGGTTCAGTTCATCTCAATCTCTACAGCTGAAGGTTAGTCTTGCCGACATAGCACTGTGTGTATATATAGATATATGTATGTGTGTGTGTTTACATAAATATTTGTAAAATTGACAATGTTGTCTACAAAAGATGGGAATTTTGGGCTTTATGGTCCCTTTAGAGCCCTTGCACACTGGGGCGGGGGCGGCGTCGGCGGTAAAACGCCGCTATTATTAGCGGCGTTTTACCGTCGGTATTCGGCCGCTAGCGGGGCGGTTTTACCCCCCGCTAGCGGCCGAGAAAGGGTTAAATACCACCGCAAAGCGCCTCTGCAGAGGCGCTTTGCCGGCGGTATAGCCGCGCCGTCCCATTGATTTCAATGGGCAGGAGCGGTAAAGGAGCGGTATGCACTCCGCTCCTTCACCGCTCCGAAGATGCTGCTAGCAGGACTTTTTTTTACCGTCCTGCCAGCGCACCGCTCCAGTGTGAAAGCCCTCGGGGCTTTCACACTGGATACACAGCAGCGGCACTTTCAGGTCGGTTTGCAGGCGCTATTATTAGCACAATAGCGCCTGCAAACCGCTCCAGTGTGAAAGGGCTCTCAGGTATAGAAACCTGGATCTTTGCCTGTTCTTTACAAAACATGTACTGGGGCTGATCACAAACAAACAAAAGATTTCCCAGCACATTTACTGACCAGCCTGCAAAACAACCAAATTGGCCTATCTAACAGTTTACATTAAAAACAGAGGTTTTTTTAACGTAAACTGTTAGACAGGTACGATTTGGTTGTTTTGCAGGCTGGTCAGTAAGTGTGCTGGGAAATCTTTTGTTTGTGATGTGCCTTGCCCTTCTATGTGCACCTTCCTGCACAGGCCAGTTATAGATTGGGGTGATTTTAGGTACTGGGGTTGGTTTCACTGGGAAAGACTGGGATCGATTCTCAATCCTGTTGACCATATTTTAATTTTTTTTTTTTTTCCCCTGAAGCTCTGCTGACTAATCTCAGCTGGGCTGTTCGGTTCAGTGTTTCAGCCATAGGGGGTTATTTACGAAAGGCAAATCCACTTTGCACTACAAGTGCAACGTGCACTTGAAATTGCACTGAAAGTGCACTTGGAAGTGCAGCCGCTGTAAATCTGAAGGGAAGATCTGAAATGAGGGGAAGCGCTGCTGATTTTCTCATTCAATCATGTGCAAGCTAAAATGCTGTGTGGTGTGTGGGGGTTTTTTTTTTTTTTTTTTCCTTGCATGTCCCATTCGGCTCTACAGCGACTGCACTTCCAAGTGCAATTTCAAGTGCACTTTGCACTTGTAGTGCAAAGTGGATTTGTCTTTAGTAAATAACCCCCATAGTCTTTTGACTAAAATGCCATTTTAGATTTAGTCGTATTTTAGTCATCTGAATTGTTTTAGCCAACTAAAATCAAATGGGTTTAGGTAAATTGTAATGAATTATTTAACCACTTCAGCCCCGGAAGATTTGGCTGCTCAATGACCAGGCCATTTTTTGCGATATGGCACTTTGTCGCTTTAAATGACAATTGCGCGGTCGTGCGACACTATACCCAAACAAAATTGACTTTTTTTTTTTTTTTCTCACAAATAGAGCTTTCTTTTGGTGGTATTTGATCACCTCTGTGGTTTTTTTTTTTTTTTTTTTTTTTTTTTTTTTTTGGGCTATAAATAAAAGAGCGACAATTTTGAGAAAAACAATATCGTTTACTTTTTGCTATAATAAATATCCCCAATTTTTTTTTTCAAAAAACTATTTTTTTCCTCAATTTAGGCCGATATGTATTCTTCTACATATTTTTGGTAAAAAAAAAAAAAATCACAATAAGCATATATTGATTGGTTTGCGCAAAAGTTATAGCGTCTCCAAAATAGGTGATAGGTTTATGGCGTTTTTTATTTATTTTTTTTTTTTACTAGTAATGGCGATCTGAGATTTTTATCGGGACTGCGATATTGTGGCAGACAAATCGAACACTTTTGACACATTTTTGTGACCTTTGACAATTATACAGCGATCGGTGCCATAAAAATGCACTGATTACTGCATAAATGTTACTGGCAGTGAAGGGGTTAAAACTAAGGGGTGATCAAGGGGTTAACTGTGTTCCCTGGGTGTGTTCTAACTGTAGAGGGAGGGGACTGACTAGGTGAAGAGAGAGATCGGTGTTCATACTTAGTATGAACACACGATCTGTCTCCTCTCCCCCTGAGATCCCACAGATCCCGGTTCTCGCTCTGTCACGCGCGATCGTGGGTGACCGGCGGTCATTGCGCCCGCTGGACACTCGCATCAGCTCCGGGCACACGCCGCGGACACGCACGCCCCTAGTGGCCGAAAGGCAAAGCGACGTAACGCCGATTCGCCCAGCTGAGCCAACCTGCCGGCGGCTGGTCGGGAAGTGGTTAAGCATTTCTCTACAATTTCCAAACTAATTATATACTCTCACAGTAAAAATCTAATAACATGTTATTTCTGGTATTAAGGTTTGAACATGTACTACAGCCACAGATTTAGCATTTGTGACATATATAATCTCTTTATAAATAAACCCAAATTTCTTAAACAAAATAAAATCTTGCTTTTTGACAAGTGCAACTTTAAAATCCAAAAAACACAAACTGTAGCCTCTGTTGGCTGTAATGCCATTGCATATATTACCAACATTAAAGATGAAAGAAAAAATATAAGAAAAGCCTTTTTCATAATTTTTTTTTCTTTCAGCAGCTTAGTAGACGCCCCGTACTTATCCATATGAGGTAGTGGAATAGTGCAATACATGTTTAAACTTTAATGTGCTATTATTATAGGCTCTGGAAGTAAATTGTGTTGCCCATTTAGAAATGGCCAGCACAGTAGTCTTCATTTTGATGCCAATTTTTGATTTAGTTTTAGTCATAGTCTTTTGACTAACATGCCATTTTAGTTTTGGTCGTATTTTGGTCATCTGAATTGTTTTAGTCATGGTTTAGTCGTCTAAAATCTCCAGTACATTTCAGTCTACTAAAATCTCATACATTTTAGGCAACTAAAATTGATTAGTATTTAAGCATTTCTCTACAATTTCCAAACTAATCATATACTCCTGGAGTAAAAATCTAATAACATGTTATTATTTATGGTATTAAGGGTTGAACATGCACTACAGACACAAATTTAGCCATGGTGATATATAACGTCTTTATGAATAAAACCGAGTTTCATAAACAAACAAAAATCTTGCTTTTTGACAAACAGAAGTGCAGCTTTAACCACTTCAATACCGGGCACTTACACCCCCTTCCTGCCCCGGCCAATTTTCAGCTTTCAGCGCTGTCGCCATTTGACTGTCAATTGCGCGGTCATGCTACACTATACCCAAACAAATTTTTTATCATTTTGTTCCTACAAATAGAGCTTTCTTTTGGTGGTATTTGATCACTGCTGGGGTTTTTATTTTTTGCACAACAAATAAAAAAAGAAAAAAAAAATTTTTTTTTTTCTGTTATAAGATTTTGTAAATAAGCAAGTTTTCTCCTTCAATGATGGGCACTGATATGGCTGCACCAACGGGCACTGATAAGGCGGCACTGTGGTGGCACCATTGGTATGCGGCACTAATGGCCACTCATAGGCGGCACTGATGGGTACTTATGGGTGGGCACTGATAGGTGGCACTGGTGGGTGGCATTGCTGGGCATCACTGATCTGGCATTATGTATGAATGGTGCCAGTCAGTGGGCACTGGCATATATTTAGCATTTGCGTGGCATCCCTGGTGGCCGTGGGGGTTTGTACCTGGCCATCCACATGTTGGGGGCTTCCCTGGTAGTCCTGGTGGTCCTGGGTGGGCATCCGTGGGGGGCTGCGCTGATAAACAATCAGCGCAGACCCCCCCCCCCCCCTGTCAGGAGAGCCGCCGACTGGCTCTCCTCTGTCAGACGCGAGTGAAGAAAAGCCGATCAACGGCTCTTCCTGTTTACATCGTTATCAGTTGTGATTGGACATGGCTGATCATGTGATAAAGAGCCTGTGTCAGAGACTCTTTACCAAGATCGGTGTAGTGGTGTGTCAGACTGACACACCAGACCACCGATCGTCGCGATGCACGCCCCCTGCTGGACATCATATGACCCTCAGTCTGGATAACTGAACCACTTCCCGGCCATCATTCTGCTATAGGCCGGGCGGGAAGTGGTTAAAATACAAAACCCCCCCAAAAATTGTAACCCCTGTTGGCTGTAATGCCATTGCACATATTACCTGAATATATTAACAACATTAAATATTAAGAAAAAATATAAGAAAATACTTTTTTTCATAATTTTTTTTTTTTTTTTTTTCTCTTTCAGCAGCTTAGTAGATGCCCCCTTACGTATTCTTATGTGGTAGTGGAATAGTGGAGGGATCTCTGTTTCCTCTAGTCAGTTTTCCCCCACAGTTAGGAATCACTCCCTAGGAGCTCACTTAACCCTTTGATTGCCCCTGATGTTAACCATTTCCCTGCCAGTGTCATTTATACCGTGACAGTGCATTTTTTTTTTTTAGTACTGATGACTGTATTGGTGTCACTGGTCCCCAAAAAATGTCACTTAGTGTCAGATTTGTCTGCCGGAATGTTGCAGCCCTGCTAAAAATCGCTGATCGCCGCCATTACCAGTAAAAACAATAAAATAAATAAAAATGCCATAAATCTATCCAATAGTTTGTAGATGCTATAACTTTGCGCAAACCAATCAATATACGCTTATTGCGGGTTTTTTTTTTTTTTTTTCAAAAACATGTAGCAGAATACATATTGGCCTAAATTTATGAAGAAATGTGATCCTTTGCATGTTTTTATTGGATGTTTTTTAGCAGAAAGTAAAAAATATTATTTTTTCAAAATTGTAAGTCCTTTTTTTTTTTTCTATTTTATCCTTTTTGGAAATTGGAAAACTGTTTTGAATTTGAAAACTTTTCGTATTAGAAAAGTATTAAAAAACGATTTGAAAACGGTTTAAATTTAAATGAATCCGAATTAAAGGAAAAAAAAATTTGAATTCGGTAATATTTTAGTTCGGATAAATCCGAATTTACGAAAAACAAAAATTTGTCCGAATTTCATTTCTGTACAAAATGAACCGCATATGTCTAATAAATAGCACTTTCTTTTCTGTGGTGTGCAATCACCACTGTTTTTATTCTTTTGCCACGTAAACAAAAATACTGAAAATTTTGAGAAAAAAAAAAAAACTCACATTTTTCTTTGTTTCTGTTTGGGGAACTGAAACTCTGCTTTAAGATCCACCTCCTGTCCTGATTGGCCAGGAGGAGAAGCTGAAAGACAATAGCGAATATTGATTCGCTAATGTCACAAGTGTGTGGGTTCGGGGCACAGAGCCCAACCTTTTTGAAGCCAATTAGAGCCCCAGGCTCTAATCATGTGCTTCAAAAAAAACAAAACTCATAGAAACCTATGAGTCTGGCTCCCCGCATTGAGATTAGGGGGGCGATGCCCCTGTGCCCTTTATGGACTGGCCGCCGCCGCTGTTCAAGCACTTAAACTTTAATGCGCCATTATTATAGGCTCTGGATGGAATTGTATTGCCAATTTAGAAATGCCCAGTAGAGTAGAGTTCATTTTGATGTCAATTTTCGATTTAATTTTAGTCATAGTCTTTTGAGTAAAATGCCATTTTAGTTGTATTTCAGTCATCTGCATTTTAGTTTTAGTCATATTTTAGTAGACTAAAATAGTGTTAATTTAGTAGACGAAATGAAGACTGGTTCGGTTACTGTCTATGTGTTGTAAGCTCAAAGAGAGACAGGCCAGGTCTTTCTTTGACCGGCTTCTGTTCCCAGATGTTACCTGGAACAAGAGAGCATTATCAGTGGTGAACATTCATTTGCATATAAAATTGAGTTCATATCACAGGACAGACTTATGGATTCCACTCTTTATCTCTTTTTCCATTGCCTGTGACTTGCCTCCAAAAATCAGTCCATGTAAGGCGTACGTAGAACGCTATTACTATGATAAGGAGACGGGTATTTGCCAGATATTTAGCCATGGCGGTTGTCAAGTTAAAAAGGCAAACAATTTTCTTACAAAAGAAGACTGCGAGACAAATGTCTTCCATCCTCCATGAAACTTTTCAGTAAGGTTCCAACAGTCATCTTTATCACCAATTATCTTTTCCATTGATATTTAGGTGTTTTTCTCCATTTCTAGTCTGTGACCAGCCTCTAGACACCGGTCCATGTAAGGTGCACATGCGGCGTTATTACTATAATCAGAAGACGGGCACTTGCAAGCCTTTCATCTATAGAGACTGTCGCAGAGACTGAAACAATTTTGCTACTATTGATTCATTCGTTATTCATTAGTGGTATATCCAGCCCAGCTGAAATTTGTCTGTAAAGTTACAATAGTCATGGTGTTATCATGTAATATCTTTTTTTTTTCATTGCTATTCGATATTGAGGTGATTGTGTGTGTGTGTGTGTATGTATGTATGTATGTATGTATATATATATATATATATATATATATATATATATATATATATATATATATATATATATATATATATATATATATATATATATATATATATATATATATATATATATATATATATATTTTTACTTTTTTTTTTTTTTTCTCAGATAGTTGTAGCTTGCCTTCAGATAAAGGTCCATGTGAGGCGTACATGCCACGCTATTACTTTGAACATGAGACACAAACTTGCGAGGATTTCATCTATGGTGGTTGTCAAGGAAATGGAAACAATTTTAAAACTAAGGAAGAGTGCGAACGCACCTGCAAATAAGGTATTTTTATTGTGTCATCATTTTATGTTGCTCGGTATGAATTTATTTCAGCTCAGATTTACTGTACACACAATACTTTTTCTAGTTGAATTCTATTGTTTTTTTAGTGTAGTCTATTGCTTTTATTGTCTTTTCTATTCTTTTTCTATTCAAATTCGAAATTTATTCTATTTGAAATTCAGAAGATTGTCATATTCTTTCTATTCTATGCAAATACGAATTGATTCTATTTGAATTTTGGGAAAAGTATGTATGTATCTGTTTTACTCTATTATATTACATATAGTTACATAGTAGGTGAGGTTGAAAAAAGACTCAAGTCCAAACTATGTGTGTGATTATATGTCAGTATTACATTGTATATCGCTGCATGTTGCGGTCGTTCAGGTACTTATCTAATAGTTTCTTGAAACTATTGATGCCCCCTGCTGAGACCACCGCCTGTGGAAGGGAATTCCACATCCTTGACTCTCTTATGCCCCGTACACATGGTCGGACTTTGTTCGGATATCCCGACAACAAAATCCTAGGATTTTTTCCGACGGATGTTGGCTCAAACTTGTCTTGCATACACACGGTCACACAAAGTTGTCGGAAAATCCGATCGCTCTGAACGCGTTGACGTAAAACACGTACGTCGGGGCAGTGGCCAATAGCTTTCATATCTTTATTTATTCTGAGCATGCGTGGCACTTTGTCTGTCGGAATTTCCGACAACGGATTTTGTTGTCGGAAAATTTTATATCCTGCTCTCAAACTTTGTGTCGGAAAATCCGATGGAAAATGTGTGATGGAGCCTACACACGGTCGGAATTTCCGACAACAAGGTCCTATCACACATTTTCCGTTGGAAAATCTGACCGTGTGTACGGGGCATTACAGTAAAGAACCCTCTACATAGTTTAAGGTTAAACCTCTTTTCTTCTTATTTTAATGTGTGGCCATGTGTCTTGTTAAACTCCCTTCTGTGAAAGTTTTCTCCCTATTGTGGGGTCACCAGTACGGTATTTGTATATTTAAATCATATCCCCTCTCAAGTGTCTCTTCTCCAGAGAGAATAAGTTCAGAGCTCGCAACCTTTCCTAATAACTAATATCCTCCAGACCCTTTATTAGCTTTGTTGCCCTTCTTTGTACTCGCTTCATTTCCAGTATGTCCTTCCTGAGGACTGGTGCCCATAACTGGACAGCTTACTCTAGGTATGTTCGGACCAGAGTCTTGTAGAGCGGGAGAATTATCGTTTTATCTCTGGTTTTATCCCCTTTTTAATGCATGCCAATATTCTGTTTGCTTTGTTAGCAGCAGCTTGGCATTGCATGCCATTGCTGAGCCTATCTACTAGGATCCCCAGGTCCTTTTCCATCCTAGATTCCCCCAGAGGTTCCTCCCCCCCCCCCCCCCCCCCCCCCCGTGTATAGATTGCATTCATATTTTTGCTACCCAAATGCATTATTTTACATTTTTCTACATTTGCCATGCAGTTGCCCACCCCATCAATTTGTTCAGATCTTTTTGCAAGGTTTCCACATCCTGTAGAGAAGGTATTGCCCTGCTTAGCTTAGTATTGTCTGCAAATACAGGGATTGAACTGTTTAGCCATCCTCCAGGTCGTTTATGAACAAATTAAATAGGATTGGTCCCAGCACAGAACCCTGGGGGACCCCACTACCCACCCCTGACCATTCCAAGTAATCCCCATTTATCACCACCCTCTGAACTCGCCCTTGTAGCCAGTTTTCAATCCATGTACTCACCCTATGGTCCATGCCAACGCACCTTATTTTGTACAGTAAATGTTTATGGGGAACTGTGTCAAATGCTTTTGCAAAATCCAGATACACCACGTCTACGGGCCTTCCTTTATCTAGATGGCAACTCGCCTCCTCATAGAAGGTTAATAGATTGGTTTGGCAAGAACGATTCTTCATGAATCTATGCTGATTGCTGCTAATGATAGCGTTCTCATTACTAAAATCTTCTATATAGTCCCTAATCATCCCCTCCAAGAGTTTACATAATATTGATGTTAGGCTAACTGGTCTGTAATTCCCAGGGATGTATTTTGGGCCCTTTTTAAATATTGGTGCTACATTGGCTTTTCTCCAATCAGCTGGTACCATTCCAGTGAGTAGACTGTCCGTAAAAATTAGGAACAATGGTCTGGTAATTACTTGACTTCAGTTCACTAAGGACCCTCGGGTGCAAGTCATCTGGTCCCGGTGATTTATTAATGTTAAGTTTCCCAAGTCTAATTTTAATTCTATCCTCTGTTAACCATGAAGGTGCTTCCTGTGATTGTGTCATGAGGATAAACACTGCAGTTTTGGTTACTGAAGCCCCCGATTCCCTCATGAAGACTGAGGATAAGAATAAATTCAATACCTTCACCATCTCCCCATCCTTTGTAACCAGATGTGCTTCCTCATTCTTTATGGGGCCAATATGGTCTGTCCTCCCTTTTTTACTGTTTATATACTTAAAGAATTTCTTGGGATTTTTTTTGCTCTCCTCCGCTATGTGTCTGTCTTGTTCTATCTTAGCCGTCCTTATTACACCCTTACATTTTTTGTTGCATTCTTTATAAAGTCTGAATGCTGATGATAATCCCTCAACCTTGTAATTTTTTTTTTTTTTTTTTAAAGGCCTTCTCCTATGCTTTTATATGCATTTTTACATTGGAGTTAAGCCAACCAGGACTTTTGTTCGCTCTTTTAAATTTATTACCCAATGGGCTGCATTGGCTAATGCCCTTATTTAATATGCTCTTAAAGCAAACCCATCTCTCCTCCGTGTTCTTTGTTCCTAATATTTTATCCCAATTTATGCCTTCTAGCAAGGCTCCTATTTTAGGGAAGTTGGCTCTTTTGAAATTCAGTGTCTTTGTATTCTCTTATGTTTCCTATTTGTGTGATTTATACTGAAGCCAATTGATCTGTGATCACTTTTACCTAAATTGCCCCGTATTTCCATATCCGTGATCAGGTCTGTATTGTTGGTAATCAGTAGATCCAGTAAGGCTTTATTTCTAGTTGGTGCGTCTACCATCTGACCCATAAAATTGTCCTGCAAGACATTTAGGAACTGGCGAGCCTTAGATGAATGCGCGGTTCCCTCTGCCCAGTCTGTCTGGTAGGTTAAAATCCCCCATTATAACACTTCCCATCCTTGCTGCTAATCCAAATTGTGATAGGAGATCTGTCTCCCCTTCCTCCCTCAGGTTAGGGGGACTATAGCATACTCCCAGTATTAATTTCCCCTTAGCTTCATCCCTTTAGAGCTCTACCCATAAGGATTTCACCTCCTCACTAGCTCCCTTAGTGATGTCATCTCTCACATTCACTTGTACATTATTCTTGATATATAGGCATACCCCTCCCCCTTTTTACACTCTCTATCCTTGCGATTAAGGGTATACCCTTGAATGTTTGCCCGCCAATCATGAGAGCTGTTGAACCAGGTCTCTGAAATTCCCTCAAAATCCAAATCCTCCTCGTACAACAGTATCTCTAGTTCACCCATCTTGTCCGCCAGGCTCCTGGTATTGGTGAACATGCCACGTAGTTTAGACCAGTCACATATTATCCTCTTATTGGGTGTTCCAAGATTGCAACTAGGACTTGCTACTATACTTACCTTGGGTTTATGTGCTTTGGTCAACCTACCACTAATGCTCCCAATACTATTTTCCATGCTGACTATAGCTACCTCTGGACCCCCCCCCCCCCCTCTAACTTTTTGGCCATCTTCATTCCCAGCTGATCTGCACCCTCATTTTAGGTGCAGTCCATCCCTTCTATGGTACCGGTTATCGACTGAGAAGTCGACCCAGTCCTACAGGTACCCAAACCCCTCCTTACTACACCAGCTCTTCAGCCACTTGCTTACTTCCCTAATCTCCCTCTGCCTTTCTGGTGTGGCTCGATGTACCGGTAGTATTCCTGAGGATACTACCTTGGAGGTCCTTTTCCTCAATTTAGCCCCTAAGTCCCTAATATCGTTCTTTAGAACACTCCATCTGCCTCTGACTTTGTTATTGTTGCCAACGTACACCATGACAGCTGGGTCTTCCCCAGCCCCTCCCAGTAATCTGCCCACCAGGTCCGTGATGTGCCGAACCTGAGAGCCCGGTAGACAACATACTGTTCGGCGCTTCAGGTCTTTATTAAAGATTGACCTCTCTGTCCCTCTAAGAGTTGAGTCCCCTACCACCATAATCTTGCTTTCCTTTCCCTTAGCTTCCCCCCCACTCTCACTGGAGGAGTTCTTCCCCCGGCAGCTAGGAGAGTCCCTCAGCTCTAGCAGCGCTGGTCCCTGACTGGTTTCACCAATGTCACTCAATGGAGCATACGTATTGGGATGCTCCAGCCCTGGATTGGCCTCCCTGGCACTTCCCCCTCTACCCTTCCTGACTGTCACCCATCTACACTTTGCTAGTGCCTGCACCTCTTTGTCTCCACCCCCCCTGTGCTGGCCCTAGCCAGGACCTGCCGTGTACGTTCCTGGCTCTCCTTTAGTATGAAGGGACTTATCAGTGCTGACAGTTGCTTCCCCAGATTCAGAACCTGGGCTTCCAGGGAAACAATGCACTTACATTTTGCACAGCAGTATTCACCCTCGATCAGGTAATGAAGGAACGCATACATGCCGCAAGATGTACAACGAGTCGCCTCTCCACACCCGCCGGGCATCGTACCTATTAAATTTAATGAGAATTGGGGATTATACCCTGTCCAAATTACCTAACTAGCTTCCTGACACTAATACTCAACAAGACAATACACAGGTACTCAACAAGACAATATACGTGCACTCGCAGACCTACGTGCACTCGCAGACCTACGTGTGCAATACACAGTACACAATACACCAGTACTAACGATCCACACACACTACTCTGACAACACTCAGGTACTCACACTACACAGGTACTATGACCCCTGTTATAACCTCCTGTTTTTAACACCACTTAAACCAGTTACACTAACTCTGGTTTATAACTCACCACTTAGACCAGTTCCACTTGGACAGAGTTCCAGCAAGCTCAAAGATGAGCAGGCTCACAATGAGTTCTGCACAAGGTAATATAGGCCTCAAGCACCTGTGGCCAATTAACCACTTCCCTTAATTAGTAGGCTGAAGGAAGCAAAAAAAACTGTTTAAAAAGTGTCAGAAACAGGTGTTAAAAATCTACAAGGAAAAGCCCCAAAAAGAACCTAAAAATGCAACCCAGCAATCACCAGCGGTCAAAAAGCAAGACTTATTCACTCTCCACTCAAGGTCCCCACTGTTTAGCTTCCAACCAGCAGGCTGGCCAATATTCTATTCTTTTATTTTCTGTTATATTCTTTTAGTCTATTATTTTTTTTTTTTTTAATTTTCTATTCTATTTTATCCTCTTTGGAAATTGGGAAAACAATTTCGAATTTTAAAACTATTCGAATTTGAAAACAATTAGAAAAGTATTCAAAAACCATTCGAAAACTGTTCGAATTCAAATTTTGTCAATTTTTCTTTTTTTTCGTTTATTTCGGATTCGTTTAAATTCGGTACTATTGTAATTTGGAAATTCGAATACATCCAAATTTCCGAAAAACGAAAATTTGCCGAAATTTAATTCGGAATGAAATGAACGGTACATGTCTAATAGATAGCATTTTCTTTTCTGTTGTATGTAACCACCATTATTTTTATTCTTTTGTAAACAAAAAAATACTGAAAACTTTGAAAAAAAATACATTTTTCTTTGTTTCTGTTTTGCAAATAAATAATCCTTCATAAATTTTAAACAAACTGTATTCTGCGACATTTTCTTTGGTAAAAAATAACCCAAATCAGCGCATATCATTTATTCCCTGTACACACGATAGGATTTTCCGATGGAAAATGTGTGATAGGACCTTGTTGTCGGAAATTCCGACCGTGTGTAGGCTCCATCACACATTTTCCATAGGAATTTCCGACACCCAAAGTTTGAGAGCTTGCTATAAAATTTTCCGACAACAAAATCCGTTGTCGGAAATTCCGATCGTGTGTACACAAATGCACAAAGTGCCACGCATACTCAGAATAAATTAAGAGAGGAAAGCTATTGGCTACTGCCCCATTTATAGTCCTGACGTACGTGTCTTACGTCACCGCGTTCAGAACTATCGGAAATTCCAACAACTTTGTGTGACCGTGTGTATGCAAGACAAGTTTGAGCCAACATCTGTCGGAAAAAATCCATGTATGTTGTGTTGGAATGTCTGATCAATGTTTGACCGTGTGTACAGGGCATACAGTAAGTCTGTAGGAAAGTTATAGAGTCCAAAACCTATGGTATATATCTGAAAATTGATCAATCCTGATGTACTGACGGCCTATCATTTCTTGAGGTCCTAACATGCCAGGACAGTACAAATACCCCCAAATGAACACTTTTTTTTTTTTTTTTTTTTTTTAGAAAGTAGACACCCCAAGGTATTTACTAAAGGAGTTGTAAAGGCAGAAGATGTTTTACCTTAATGCATTCTATGTACATTTTTCCTCCAGATCTCCTCCTCACACACTGAGGAGTAGAACCCAGAAGCGGCAATGCAGCCGCTTGTTGACATTTGTGACCGGCTGTGATTGGACACAGCGGGTCATGTGGTAAAAAGCCAATCTCATTTGCTCTTTATCCTGATCGGGGATGAGCTGTGTCCAAGGGATACGCCTCATCCCCTATCGCCGAGCTGCACGCCCCCAGGGGCGTGCAGCGAGAACGAGCACTACACGTGTGACCGGCTGTGATTGGACACAGCTGGTCATGTGGTAAAGAGCCATTTTTATTGGCACTTTACCCTCACTGGGGTTGGACTGTGTCCCGAGGGACTCTCCTCATCCCTGATCACCACGCTGCGCCGAGAACAGGTGGACGTTATATGATGTTCACCCAGAGGGTGAAGATGTTTCTGCCAGCGTCATATTACTATGTCCCAGTATGGAAATGGTTAAGAGGCATGGTGAGTTTTAATTTTTGGGGAAAATAAATAAATTTGCTTTTTTTTTGTTTGTTTGTTAATGAGATCATGTAACTAATATAAAATAGGGGTTATCCCAATTTGGCTGTAAGTGTTTAAATTAATCCTGAATACAGTGAACCTGTATTTTACCCATGCAGGGAAAAACATTGGGGTCACTTACAGTCTGCTTCAGTTTAGGGTGAAGCAAACCATTACTTTTTAAAATTGATTTACTGTGTTTTTAACCTTTATATATAACATGCCTGCAATGGACTTGGTTATTAATTTGTAAATTTCTGTTTTTCTTTTCTGACAGTCAAATGAACCTCACCGATGTGGAATTACTTTTGGATGTCACAAAGAGCATATGTTCTCTATCATTCTCTAAGTGGAGAATGTTTGACATTGGAGAGTATTGTATTGTATTGCATTCCTTCCAAAATAATGTAAGAGGTTGTATCTTGTTTGAGCTTTCCTGAGCATTTGTCATCCATGGTTCAACCTTTAAATAAACATATTAACTCAGTCTAATTTGTTTGTCCATTATCATTTAAAGTAGGTGTGTCCAACCTTTTTGAGCTTCCTGGGTCACACTGGAAGAAGCAATGCGATGCATACTAGCACATTATGCCTTTTACTTTGCAGGGAAAAAAGAAAACCGTGAGTTTACTTCATCCTTAAAACCCACTAGTTTTTTTTTTTTTTTTTTTTTTTTTTTTTTTTTTTTTTTTTTTTTTTTTTTTTTTTGCCAGAAAACGCCCCTGCCAAAAAAAATACTGATAACATGGACACATAGGATAACATGCTGGGGAGTTTACTGGCTGCAGACAAAAACTGAAGCCAAAAACAGCAGCTGTAAAAATGTCCAGTGTGCATGAGGCCTAAGTATAACCGATAAGCAGAAAAAGTCGGAAAGATCACAGGGTAACGACCACTTATATAAATAATGTACCTATCTGAGAAATAAAACATAATTTTTGTAAAAAAAAAATTATAAAAGTAAAAGCGGCCAATATAAAACTAGTGTGATATTTGAAACTGTTTTTCATAAACTAACACCTCAATATCTTCCATGGATGTATTAGCAATTCTCAATGAATTCTCCAGGTGTTCATCAGATATTTTGGCTCTAATTTTGCCCTTCTTGAGCTTTATTCTTGAAAATAGTTGCTCAAAAATATAGGTGCTGTCAAAAACCTATGACATGAATAAAAAAGGTGCTATTGTGAAGAGTGAGATTTTTCTTTTGGAAGATAAAAATTATAAAAGTCCAGTAAAGACACTCAATTTTTTCTTTGGCTGCATGTGTGTGCTAAGTGTAAATGCATTTGTAGCGCTAACCTTGTCGGGGCCGCTTGATGATGCTTGTTCCCAGTTATTACCCTGACGTTATGAGCCTCTCTAGGTTCAAATATATTTCAGCATTAGGAGATAACAAAGCAGAAGCCACAATTCTTTAGTAACACTTCTGTATTACATATAGTGTGTGTGTGTGTGTGTGTGTGTGTGTGTGTGTGTGTGTGTGTGTATATATATGTGTTTTACACACAGGAACGTTTTTTAACTGGATTTCTGGCAGTGCTTTAGTCATAAATGGTACCAAAAAGTAGTTCAAAATTAAGCAATTTTTATTTATCCATCATTTAAAAGGTAACAAACATATAAAAGAGAGGGGGAGGTAGGCAGATTATCATTATATCACATTACAGATGGTATAGTAAAAATAAGTGATGATGAGATGTATATTATCCCGACAAGTTTAATTATCAGAAAATGGAACAATGTGCATATATATGTAGCACTGACCCCCGAAGGAGCTGTTGAGTTATTTGGGCCTCTACTCTGCTTTATTTCCCCTTTGAATATCTCAGTCCCCCTGACACAGCTGTGGTGTGATAGTGTGCAGTCAAAACGAAATCATAAAGGCAAGTTCATAATATTCAATGCGAGAGGCCACTCCAATAAGCCTCTGTAATCCCTTAGATGACTCCCATCCTACCGCACAATGCTGGGTGCTGGCTGTGCTCAAGTCTGCGAGAAGAAAAATGTCCTGGACTGCTGCACTCCATGCAAAAAAACATCTTTATTGGAAAATTGCATTTAAAATCCAAAATGACAAACAAAACAAAAGGTGGACACAGTGGGCATAAAATAGCTAACGCGTTTCACATTCAAAGATGCTTACTCATAGCTAGATTTGATCAAACGAAAGTGCATTTAAAGGAAAGAGGGAGGGAGGGACAGGGTGTAACCTCCCATGCTCATTAACAGACAATTAAATGAACACACATGCTGCATGATTTAAATTGAATTCGTAACCATGAGACCCACCTAAACATTGTTGACAAATCAACAAATACAAAAAGTATATATATATTTTCATACAACTGTCCCAAATATTGATGTAAACATTGGTATAATATGTAAAAGAACAGCCATGTAAATGGATTCATGGTAAGAATACATTAGAAATGATAAGAAACAGACATAGGATGGAGTGCCAACTGTATAAGAAAATGATAAGCCGAGTGTCTGAAAAAAGACAAAAAATGCATCAGAATACATATACAGATGAAAGTCAAAATTAAACAGTGGCCGTGCCTATCTGTCATTTTAGTTATCAAAGTACATCGTTACTTATGACTGGCTATATAAAAAAAAAAAAAAATTAGCAAAAGAAAAACTTTATTCTTTACTCGTTTCAAAAACCAAAGCTTACACAAAAATAAATTGAAATGAATACTAAAGTCCATAACTAATGTACAAAAAGCCGGTGCCCATAGCTCTAAGACATAGTAAATATTCAAAATAGAAAAATTAAGGTTAAAATGACTCACAGATGAAATGTCCCTACCCCATTGATAGGAGAAAAATACAATGGAACAGAGTATTGACTCCTATCCATGCAGACTAGCACCGCTGCAAAAAGAGAAGGGTCTCTGAACAATGAATAAAGCAAAAATTGAATTAGATTAAACACTAAGAAAAAAGAGATGTAAATCGCACTGAACATAACAAAACAGTGGAAGCAAGTATTGAATGAAAACCCATGCAATGTTGGTGAGAGTTAGAACCTGTCAATAATGAAACTAGTTGGAAAAATTCCAATCTCCGTGAGCTACATTGTTTATTTAAGTAACAGAACTAAAACATCAGAATGTGTAGCCCGTACTGTTGAAACACTCTGAAGTGATGACAATGTAGCCATTGCTGTTGCAGGCAATGATTGCATTAAACACCACAGGATGAGCACGAATAAAGAAACGATGACAGAAAAACTGAGACACCAGAGTCTCACTACTGATGCTAAAAAAGATATAGACTGCATCGGTGTGTCCTATACCAATGTAGAATAAGACCATGAAATTACCTAGACGACATTGGTTGGACTGGACATTGAGGAGTGAAAAAATGTTAATGGGAAAAGATCGTAATAATAGAGTCTCACTTCTGGTGCTGCAGGAAGACATAAAATACATTGATGTATATAATTTTGGAAAAAAGGTTTTCGGCTGACTAACAAGGATGTGCCTATAACAAAAAATGTACAAAACTCAGGTGACTGTAACCTAGCCTGCTGTAAACCATATGAGCAGCGCTAGAAATAAAAAAAAAAAAAAAAAAAAAAAAAATATATATATATATATATATATATATATATATATATATATATATATATATATATATATATATATATATATATATATATGAGACTCCCCGTTGTGAAAACCTGAGAAAAAAAAAAACTATGTGACTAACATCATTAGGAGCAATATACTTTTGAACTAGGCTCAACAGAGTGAAAGGGAGCAAGGAATGGCTAACTGACCTGTAGTCTTACTTATGATGCTGCAGAAAGTGCACTAGTGTGCCCCACACTGAGCATGAAAAGAAATGATCACTCAAACAGTGTGAACCATAACTGAAAAAGGGGGGCTATAATCATAATAATGTATTTACCCTGCTGGTGTAACATAAAAAGCCGCGCTCATATGCCTCTGTATAACTGTGCACTGGCCTGCTGCGGACAGTATAGACTATAGTGGACTAACCAGGTAAACCAAAACAGCACAATATTATAATTGAAATTGTTTTAACAGTACTAGAAATAAATATGAGTAATGGTTAAGTAACTGCTATTAAATGGGGATAAGGACTAAATTAATATAGCATTGCACTATGGTGAAAATCAGAAAGGGAGCCGGAACAAACAAACACAAGACATTATCAAACTAAATGATAAGCCTATTGTTGGTAAAAATGGGAAACTTCCCATTCAAAGTTTTAAGTCCTGAAGGGCATCTTGTGTTTAAAAAGAAGATCCACCGGACTTCTCTCTTGCACAAAAGGTTACATTTATCCCCACCCCTGGGAGGTTTTATAACTTTGTCAACACCTTGAATCACTAAACTTACTGGAGGTGTCTTTGTGGCGAACACTATTCCAGTGTCTAGCGACATTTTGTAGCATTGTCCTTTTTGTATGTCATAAAGATGGTCATAGAGGTGATCTTTTAGTCTCTGTATTGAGCTCAGCGAAGCTGGCCCCCCTACAATCAGCACAAATAAAAACTCAAGTGTGTTTCTTTAGTGCTACGTTTGTGCTGTTTTGTGCCGTAAAAATTTACATTTGTGCTGCTTTTATTTTTAAGATATTAGCAATTGTTTTTTCCAGACTGTGACATCACCTAGCCCCCCTACAACACCCAAATGACACAAAACTGGTGTCGTTGGTTAGTGCTACGTTTGTGCTGTTTTGTGCTGCTAAAAATTCAGTTCTATCTGTTATCGTTTTTGCGTTATTAATGATTTATTAAAGGTCACCAAAGGTCAGTCAGCCCCCCTACAATGCCCAAATGACGCAAAACTGGTCTTGTTGGTTAGTGCTACGTTTGTGCTGTTTTGTGCTGCTAAAAATTCCGTTCTATCTTTTATCGTTTTTGCGTTATTAATGATTTATTAAAGGTCACCAAAGGTCAGTCAGCCCCCCTACAATGCCCAAATGAGGCAAAACTGGTCTCGTTGGTTAGTGCTACGTTTGTGCTGTTTTGTGCTGCTAACATTTCCGTTCTATCTTTTATCGTTTTTGCGTTATTAATGATTTATTAAAGGTCACCAAAGGTCAGTCAGCCCCCCTACAACGCCCAAATGACACAAAACTGGTCTCGTTGGTTAGTGCTACGTTTGTGCTGTTTTGTGCTGCTAAAATTTCCGTTCTATCTTTTATCATTTTCGTGTTATTAATGATTTATTAACGGTCACCAACGGTCAGTCAGCCCCCCTACAATGCCCAAATGAGACGAAACTGGTCTCGTTGGTTAGTGCTACGTTTGTGCTGGTTTGTGCTGCTAAAATTTTTATTTGTGCTGTTATGGTTTTTAAGTTATAACAGTTTTTTTTTTTTTCAAACCCCACTCACTTTGCCCACCCTACAATCAGCACAAATAAAAACTCAAGTGTGTTTCTTTAGTGCTACATTTGTGCTGTTTTGTGCTGCTAAAATTTCCGTTCTACCTTTTATAATTTTTGCGTTATTAATGATTTATTAAAGGTCACCAAAGGTCAGTCAGCCCCCCTACAATGCCCAAATGACACAAAACTGGTCTCGTTGGTTAGTGCTACGTTTGTGCTGTTTTGTACTGCTAAAATTTCCGTTCTATCTTTTATCGTTTTCTCGTTATTAATGATTTATTAAAGGTCACCAAAGGTCAGTCAGCCCCCCTACAACGCCCAAATGACATGAAACTGGTCTCGTTGGTTAGTGCTACGTTTGTGCTGGTTTGTGCTGCTAAAATTTTTATTTGTGCTGTTATGGTTTTTTAGTTATAACAGCTTGTTTTTATATTTGTGCTTTTTTGTGTCATAATAATAAAAATTCGTGCTGCTTTTATTTTTAAGATAATAGCAATTTGTTTTTTCCAGATGATGACATCACCCCGCTCTCCTGTCACATACCTGGTTAGTGAGCTCCTGGTTAGAAAGCAGCCATGGGAGCACAGTGAGGTCTGAGTGCCTGTGATCAGTCCAGTAGACTGCGTGGTGGAAGCAGTCAGCAGGTGGATGTGGCGGCAGAACCAGCTGGTGGCAGATGAGCTGGCACTGAGCTTGGCTGGTGGCAGACTGTGGGTAAGCAGCTGGAAGCAGGAGACAGATGAGACCTTGCTGGGCTGAAGAGCTGTAGCAGGCTGGATGAGCAGGATGCAGGGTCAGATGAGCCGGATCCATAATGGTCAGGCAGATCAGGCATAGACGGCACACAACAGGATAATCGGGTCACAAACCAAGTCAGCAACAGGAGGTAGATCAGGCAAGAAGAGAAGGCAGAAGCAGAATCCAGAGACAAGCCAAGGTCAGGGCAGGTAACAGTCAAACGGAGGTCAGGAGCAAGCTGGGTTAGGATCAGAGGTCAAACACAGGAATCAGGAATGAACACACAGAAGCGGCACACCAGATTGCAGCCTGTTTAAATAGTCTGTCTGGTGCCAGCATTGGTGACAGGCTCACGCTCATCTGCCCAGCCAGTTGCCAGTCTGCGCATGCGCATATGTATGTACAGGGAGACATCATTTGTGCTATGCGAAAGCCTTCCCTGACACCCCCTACAGCAGCCAAACAAAATGAAAACGGGCTGGTTGGTTAGTGCCACGTTTGTGTTGATTTGTGCCTATTTACTTTCCATTCTGTGACGGCGTCTCTTCGTCTGACGGCTCTTAAATAACTGGGTGGCCCCGCCCCCTCTGACGCACGGGACATGACGGGACTTCCCTGTGGCATTCCCCGTGACGTCACAGGGAAGTCCCGTCAAGTCACCGTGCGTCAGAGGGGGGCGGGGTCACCGGGTGGCCCCGCCCCCGTTTTTTAAGAGCCGTCAGACGAAGAGATGCCGTCACACAGCGGGAGCACAAATTTTTATTATGACACAAAAAAGCACAAATATAAAAACAAGCTGTTATAACTAAAAAACCATAACAGCACAAATAAAAATTTTAGCAGCACAAACCAGCACAAATGAGGCACTAACCAACGAGACCAGTTTTGTGTCATTTGGGTGTAGTAGGGGGGCTGAGTGACCTTTGGTGATCTTTAATAAATCATTAATAACGCAAAAATGATAAAAGGTAGGACAGAAATTTAAGCAGCACAAAACAGCACAAATGTAGCACTAAAGAAACACACTTGAGTTTTTATTTGTGCTGATTGTAGGGTGGGCAAAGTGAGTGGGGTTTGAAAAAAAAAAAAAACTGTTATAACCTAAAAACCATAACAGCACAAATAAAAATTTTAGCAGCACAAACCAGCACAAACGTAGCACTAACCAACGAGACCAGTTTCGTGTCATTTGGGCGTTGTAGGGGGGCTGACTGACCTTTGGTGACCTTTAATAAATTATTAATAACGCAAAAACGATAAAAGATAGAACGGAAATATTAGCAGCACAAAACAGCACAAACGTAGCACTAACCAACGAGACCAGTTTTGCGTCATTTGGGCATTGTAGGGGGGCTGACTGACCTTTGGTGACCTTTAATAAATCATTAATAACGCAAAAACGATAAAAGATAGAACGGAATTTTTAGCAGCACAAAACAGCACAAACGTAGCACTAACCAACGAGACCAGTTTTGTGTCATTTGGGCGTTGTAGGGGGGCTAGGTGATGTCATAGTCTGGAAAAAACAATTGCTAATATCTTAAAAATAAAAGCAGCACAAATGTAAATTTTTACGGCACAAAACAGCACAAACGTAGCACTAAAGAAACACACTTAAGTTTTTTTTTGTGCTGATTGTAGGGGGGCCAGCTTCGCTGAGCTTCTGTATTGTTCTGCCTACATACTGAATTGAACAGGTGGTGCATGTAATGACATACAACATATCGTGTGTTGCAGTTGATAAAATCACGAATCTTATGAGATTTACCTGTGGACATGGAAAGAACTACATCACCTTCTTTAATGACTGAACAATACGAGCAGCCTCTGCCACCACACTTAAAAATGCCCTGAAAAGATAACCAATTTTTGTTGTTCATTCTACTTGAGAAAAAACTAGGTGACAGGATACTGGCTAAAGAAGGAGCTTTTTTGGAGACTGCACGAACCCCCTTATTCAAAATCTTGGAATAAATGGGATCATGGGTTAAAATGGGAAGATGTTTAGTGACAATTTTTCTAATTTTATGAAATTCCAAGCTAAAGGGTGTTGAAAAAGTGGGGATAGAGACAGTATTCCTGGATCTTCGGGTTGTAGAAGGTTTATCAGTATGTAAATTTATGCAGGGTGTCCTTCGTGCTATAGATAGCCCTCTTTCTATGATGGACTTAGAATAACCCCTTTCTTAAAACCTAGCAGACATAGCCACAGATTCTTGGTCAAAATCTTCCTGTTTACTACATATTCTTTTAAGTCTCAAACTGTCCTACCGGTATACTATTTATGGTGTGCTTTGGATGGCTAGAATCAGCCCGTATGGGATGGTGGGAAAGGCTCCGCATTTTTGGGATTGATAGTCCCCGCCGCAGAGACACAGTTTACTATTGTCGATATATTGATGACCTACTGTTTATAGTCTCAGATCCAGGTGTCGACTTGGAACAATGGCTAGACTACATGAATGACAATTTGCTAAATTTACAATTCACAGGGAAACTAGAAACAAAATCAATAGAATTCTTAGATGTTCTGCTTACTGGTGAAGATAATTGTATTGTTTCTAATGTATACAGGAAACCAAGTGCAGGCAATGGGAGTAGACTCACTGTACTTCCGTAAAACACCACTGGTACTGACGTCACAATGCTCCACCTGAGGCGTTGCGTCACTGGTCACATGACTTCCTCAGGGATAGGAGCCAAGTGACAAGCGCCGGGTATTTATACCCCCTCTAACCAATGTGTTGGCCTTAGTGAGAGGTGAGTCATCAGTTCATCTGTGTCCAATGCAGTTAATTGGCCAATAAGAAAAAATATCCATCATGGCCAAAATACTGCCTAGCAACCAAAAGGTGATATGTTGCACACAATAAAATAAACAAAAATACATACAACACTAAATGGCGGACAAACATGGAAAAATTTTAGACATTCAATATGCAAATGAATACAGAAGTATTTTTAGTACAAGATTTCCTAAAAGTGAATATTGGAGAGAAGAAGCTAAATCCAAAATTAAAAAAATTTTAAAAAAATATACATAATAAGAACGAGAGAGAGAGACATCTAGCCAAATTTATTTTATACAAACAATTATAGACATACTATGTAAGTATGAGAGGATGACATCTAGTGGACAAGAACAATATCACCACTGAAAGGATACTCAATATATAAAAAAACATATAAAGATGACCCAAAATGCTCATAGATATACCAAAACAGTGGTTTTCTTATATAAGACTATACGTAATAGATAAGTAAATAGAAGTGGAAGTAAAAATGGGAAAAAATGAACATCTAGAAATCAGAAATTAAACAATTAAGGTCAAAATCAATGTTTAACTCTTGAGGAGGGAAAGATTTTTTTTCAAAAATCTATATCGATTCACATCTACTCAATGTGTTAACCCTATTGCTCCCTCTCCAGTGAGGTTTATATCTTTCAATTGCCCAAAATTTCAATACTGAAGGATCCTGTGAATGAAATTGGGCAAAATGTCTAGGGACACTATGCTTAGTGAACCTCCTTATGAATTTTTAAATATGCTCTCTGATCCTTATCCACATCGGACATTTAGTCCTACTGATGTATTGTTTCAAGCACGCACATTGGAGGCTATACACCACCCCCCCCTGTCCTACAAGTAATTATTTGATCTGGTATTCCTTATTGGTAACAGTGGATTTGAATGTATCACTTTTTTTGGCCACTTAGCTTAGTATTCTTGCATGCATAACATCTCCTGCATGGAAGAAACCTTTTCCTTGAAAGAAGTTAAAACTAGTTACTTGACTGAGAGGATCAAGGATATTCTTCGCAATCATATCCCGTAAGGTAGGTGCTCGCCTATACGTAAATTTCGGAACTACTGGTAGAATGGTACACAACTGGGAGTTGGCTCTTAGAATGGACCAATGTTTCGTAAATATTTTTTCTATTTGCTTATGTTGTACATTATAATTCAGAATAATAGGGAGATCATAGGTGGTTCTTCCAATTCTTGATTTATTTATCGTTACAGATGTCCTCTCCATTCTGGTGACTTCTTCTATTTTATGATTAATTAAATCTTCATTGTATCCTCTTTGAACAAATCTGTTACCATTAAATCTTGCCTGTTCATTGAAATCTTGTTCATTCGTACAATTTCTGCGTAATCTAATCAGCTGGCCTTTTGATATATTGATAAGCCATGGGTCATGGTGGCAGCTATCTGTTGGAATGTAGCTGTTCCGATCAACCTGCTTGAAAAAGGTTTTCGTGGTGAAATTTTGGTCTTTAAATTCTATAATTAGGTCAAGAAAGTGTATTGATGTGTTGCTATAATCCAGTGACAGCCGTATATTTTTCGTGTTAACATTCAGCTGTTTGAAGAACCCTTTCAGACTCTCTTCATCACCTGTCCAGACTACTATGACATCATCAATATACCTCTTGTTTAATAGGAGGACCATAACGAAGCTATTCATTTAGTTAAATGGGCCCTTAATACTTTTAGTGAGTTACCATCTAAACAAAAATCATATCTACTTTATTGTGTGGGTTATGGGCTTGGTCATAACTATTTTTGGTTTAATTTGATTATTATAAACAAATCAAGGGTATGGCCATGGGTGCTCGTTGTTAGACATGTGCACACTGAAATATTTTGTTTTGAAATTTCGTTTTCGTCCGAAAAAAAAAAAAAAATTGATTTAGTTACTCACGAAATTTGTTTTTATATATTTTGTTTCGTTAAAAAAATGCATTCGTCCGAAAATCCAATATAGTTAAGGTCAAATCTGTCATTATAGGCTTATGGTGTCTGTCGAATGTTCTAAGAAGATTCGACGGAGCAGCTTAACTTTCCAACGCCGCAATTGTACATTTCTGGTCGAATGTTCCTCCTACAAGCTATAGTAGAATTCTAATGTTGTATAACACTAGTTATAATTATATTTATTAGTTATTATTACTTGTCAACCAACATTAGAATTCTTCTATAGCCTATGGGCGGAGCATTTGACCATAAATGTCCGCTCGCGGCGACTGCTTCATCAAATCATTATGTCAAAGCTTTTCTCTCTATGTCAAATAATCTTGGACTAATAGAGTTAGGTTAGGCACATTCGACCTTTTTTGCTATTGTCTCTATAATGTCGAATCTTTTCTCTCTATGTAGAATAATCTTGGACTAATAGAGCTAAGGTTAGGCACATTCGATCACAGGTTCGATGGACACAGATCGCTATTGTCAGCGTCATGTCGAATCTCCTATCTATATCTAACTGTTGTCGCAACAAAAATAAAGCATTTGTTTGTCGGATCTTTCGGTTTTTGGTTTCTGCGCGTTCGTTATCGTTTGTTAAAACGATAACGAAAATACCCGCAATTCGGATGAAAATGTGTACAAAGACCCTCCGCATGGACTCCTATTATACAAGAGGTATATTGATGATGTCACAGTAGTCTGGACAGGTGATGAAGAGAGTCTGAAAGAGTTCTTCCAACAGCTGAATGTTAACTCTAAAAATATTCGGCTGTCACTGGCTTATAGCAACACATCAATACACTTTCTTGACCTAATTATAGAATTTAAAGACCAAAATTTCATCACGAAAACCTTTTTCAAGGTTGATCGGAACAGCTACATTCCAACAGATAGCTGCCACCATGACCCTTGGCTTATCAATATACCAAAAGACCAGCTGATTAGAAAGAACCACCTATGATCTCCCAATTATTCTGAATTATAATGTACAACATAAGCAAATAGAAAAAATATTTAGAAAACATTGGTCCATTTGAAGAGCCAACTCCCAGTTGTGTACCATTCTACCAGTAGTTCCGAAATTTACGTGTAGGCAAGCACCTACCTTACGGGATATGATTGCGAAGAATATCCTTGATCCTCCCAGTCAAGTAACTAGTTTTAACTTCTTTCAAGGAAAAGGTTTCTTCCATGCAGGAGATATTTATGCATGCAAGAATACTAAGCTGAATGGCCAAAAAGGTGATACATTCAAATCCACTGTTCCCAGTAAGGAATACCAGATCAAAGACTTTATTCCTTGTAGGACAGAGGGGGTGGTGTATGTCTTCCAATGTCCATGCTTGAAACAATACATCGGTAGGACTAAAAGCCAGATGTGGATAAGAATCAGAGCATTAGGGATGAGCTTTGAGTTTGAGTCGAACCCATGCTCGACTCGAACATCGCATGTTTGACCGTTCGTCGAATTTCGAACGTTATGGGCCGTTCGCACCAAATTCGAGTGGCGCGTCATGGCCCATAATTCACTGCAGCATCGCAGTGCATTGCTGGCTGATGATTGGCCAAGCATGCACTATGACCCGCATGCTTGGCCAATCACAGTGCCGTCTGTATAGAGAGCCGTAATTGGCCAAAGCCAGGTTGGCTTTGGCCAATTATGGCTCAGGGGGTTTAATACATGCCCCACACTATATAAGGCTGCCTGCGTGGCGGCCTTGTGTAGTGTGTTGCCGCGGCGGAGAGATAGACAGAGACAGTGTCATTTGATTTAAGTTAGATAGAGTAGGCAGGTGAGTCAGTTAGCTGCACTTACAGTGTATTTTCTATATACACTTTCTTATATTCTTTATATAAAATAAATAATATAAGCATCCTAGGTGGGGTGTGTGTGTGTGTGTGTGTGTGTGTGTGTGTGTGTGTGTGTGTGTATGTGTGTGTGTGTGTGTGTGTGTGTGTGTGTATGTATGTATGTATGTATGTATGTATGTATATATATATATATATATATATATATATATATATATATATATATATATATTTATTTTTTTTTTTACAGCTACCTGAAGAAAATTGCTGGTGTTCTTCTGATCCTATTAGTACCACAGCCAGGTAGCTGCAGTATTTACAGTTAGTGTAGTGCGTCCTCTGCACAGTGTGCACCTAAAGCTACCTGAAGAAGATTGGTGGTGTTCTTTTGATCCTATTAGTACCACAGCCAGGTAGCTGCAGTATTTACAGTTAGTGTACTGCATCATCTGCACAGTGTGCACCTAAAGATACCTGAAGAAAATTGGTGGTGTTCTTCTGATCCTATGAGTACCACAGTGTCAGAGAGGTTACCTCGGTGGACATGGTGTTGCTCGCCATGGTGTGCGTCTGGGTGCGCCGATGCACGCTGGCGCACGCGTTCCCGTTCGCCCTGGTGTGCACGCTCCTGTAGGCACTGGTGTGTGCGACTCCGCTGGCCCTGGTGTGCGCGCCGGTGTTCAGACACGTGCGCGGGTGCTCCTTTGGGCACTGGTTCGCATCATCCGGTGGATGCTGGTGCGCACGCGTGGGCATGTGTGGGTGCCCGTGCGCATCAGTGCGCGCGCACGTGCGCCGTTTGGCACCAATCTGCCTATTTAGGCTAGCTGCATTCTCTGCTCGGTGCTGCCTGGTCAACAGCTCTTCCGTGCCCTTGTTCCTGTTTCCTGTGCCTGTACTTTCATCTCCTGACAAATCGGCTTGCTTCTTGGACTCCTCTGAACTCTGCCCGCACCTGACCTCTGGCCTGTTCTGACTACTCTTCTTCTGCTTGCTTCTTTGTACCTCGTTGCCTGCCTGTTGCCAAACCCAGCCTGTATCTGCACCTCCCTGCTCAGCTCCTGTTTGCCTGCGTTCCAGCTTGCACCTTACTGCTGTCTACCTACCAGCATCTGGACTCTATTACCAGGCTCCCACACTACTCCGCACTCCTGTGCCTCCTGTATACTCTACCAGGGGCAGCGAGTCGGACACGTAAGAGTCTACCCTCTGCCCAAGTGGACTCGCCGGTCAGGTACGTAGAAGTCTGATAGTATCAGGCAGCCATGATCAAGTCCGGGCAGGGGGCTTCCTCCATGGATGAACTCTGCAGACATCTGGCAGGCCTTACCCAAGTGGTAAAAAGCCTACAGGAAGGCTATTCAAGATTGGAGGAACAAGTCCAGGCTCTGTCCTCGCCCACCAGTCCTCAGGGGGCTTCATCTGCCGGATTATCTTCTGCACCCTCCGGAGTTATGCTCCCTTCAGAGCCCAGAGTACCCATACCTGAAAGTTTCTCTGAGGTCCGTAGCAAATACCATGCGTTCCGAAACCCATGTGAGCTCTTCTTTGCCTTGCAGCCCTGTACCTTTTCACTAGAAGAAACCAAGGTGGGCTTTGTCATTTCCCTGCTGTCCGGTGAGCCTCAAACCTGGGCCCACCGTCTCCTGGAGCAGAAGTCAGACTCCTTAGGAAGTCTGGACATTTTCTTCCTGGCGATGTCTCAGCTCTACGAGGACCCCCAGCTGACTGCAACTGCTGAAGCCGCATTGCACTCCCTCCGACAAGGCCGCAGGGCGGCTGAAGATTATGCGGTTGAGTTCAGACGCTGGAGCTCTGACACGGACTGGAACGATGCCACCTTGCGTCACCAGTTTCGGATTGGATTATCTGACCCACTTAAGGATGAGCTGGCACGGGTCGGTGTGCCTCAGTCCCTGGATGAGCTCATCAATCTCTCTATCCAAATTGACCGTCATCTAAGAGAGCGACAGGTCTACCAGTGCTTTTCGCCCCACCTGGATACTCCCTCAAGTTCCCAGTCCCCCCCAGTCGGCCCTCCGCTACCTCAACTGCTCCAGTCCTAGATGCTCCAGAACCCATGCAGCTTTGCCTGCTTCATCCTTCCCTTACCCCCGAGGAAAAGTTACGCAGACGTGGAAAAGAAGGCTACCTCTGGTGCCTGAAATGTTCCAAAGGCTGGGAACCGCAACGGTTTTCACAAAACTGGATCTCCGCGGAGCTTATAATTTAATCCGTATCCGAGAGGGGGACGAGTGGAAGACCGCCTTCCGTACTCACTTTGGGCATTTCAAGTACCTCGTTATGCCCTTCGGTCTCTGCAATGCACCAGCAACGTTCCAGTACTTTGTCAATGATATCTTTCGTGATTACCTGGACCTGTATGTTATTGTCTACCTTGACAATATAATCATTTTTTCCTCTTCATTGACTGACCACTGCAGGCACGTCCGGAATGTCCTCACTCGGCTCAGGCAACATGGACTGTATGCTAAACTCGACAAATACGAGTTCGAACTCCAATGCATTCAATTTTTGGGTCTCATCATTTTAGTCGAGGGCATCAGGATGGACCCTGAAAAGGTGTCTGCCATCCTGAACTGGCCTGCACCCACAGACAAAAAGGGGATTCAGAGCTTCATCAGGTTTTCCAACTTTTATCGGAAATTCATCAAAGACTTTTCTAAAATCATTGCTCCTATTACTGAATTAACTAAGCAGGGAACCCGATTCTGCTGGACTTCCAGGGCGCAATCGGCCTTTGAGAAACTTAAAGAACTATTTACCTCGGCCTCCATTTTGAAACACCCTAACCCTGCTCTGCCATTCGTTTTGAAGGTCGATGCCTCAGAAATTGCAGTAGGAACAGTGCTCTCCCAATGTCAAGGCGCCAAGGCTCTCCTATTTCCAATAGCCTTCTTCTCACACAAACTCTGTCCGAAAGGAACTACGACGTAGGGGACCGGGAACTTCTGGCCATCAAAACGGCTCTGGAGGAGTGGCGTTATCTACTAGAGGGTGCTGCACATCCCATTCTAATTTACACCGATCACAAGAATCTGGAGTACCTGAGATCCGCCAAAAGACTAAGACCACGACAAGCTAGATGGGCACTCTTTTCCCGCGTTCAATTTCACATTACTTACAGACACGGCTCTAAAACATCAAGCCAGATGCACTTTCCCGCATGTTCCATGACTCCAAGAAGACTGTACCTCTGGACACTATCCTTCCTGCTGGAAATTTTTTGCTCCTTCAAGGGTCTTTAGGATAAGACAGGCCTCTATGGGAATACCCCAGCCTGCTGAAACCAACCTGAAGGACGGTTTGCTGTGGCACAAAGGCAAGATTATGGTACCTAAGGGTGCCGGTACTGGAGCTTTGCCATGACCATAAGCTGGCAGGTCATTTCGGGGCCCTGAAGA